>NC_044552.1:143041944-143099435 GCF_007565055.1 Rhinopithecus roxellana | reverse complement strand
TAACAAACTGATCACTGAAGAAACGTGTAACTCTGTGAGTTGCATTCACACATGGCAATGCAGTTTCTCACAAACTTCTCTTTAGTTATTATGTGAGGATATTTGCTTTTTCACCTTAGCCCTCAATGACCTCCCAAATATACCTTTGCAGAATCCACGACAACACGTTAGCAAACTGTTCCAACAGAGAAGGGTTGAACTCTGTGTGACAAAGCCACACATAAGAATGGAATCTCTCAGAAAGCTTCTCTCTAGTTATTATGTGAGGATATTTCCTTTTTCACCATGGGCCCTTATGGGCTCCCAAATATCACTTTACAGATTCCACGAAAACAGTGTCAGCAAACTGCTTCCTGAAATCTAAGTTATAAGTCTGTGAGATGAACTCACATATTACAAAGAAGATTCTCAGAAAGCTTCTTTCACGTTTTAACGGATGAAATTTCCTTTATCAGCGAAGGCCTCAATGCGATCCATAAAAGCAGTTCTCAGATTCCTCACAGACAGTGGTATTGGACTGCTCCACGAAACATAAGTGTAATTCTGTGAGTGAATTCACACATCACCAGGAAGTTTCTAAGAAAGCTTCTTTCTAGTTTTCATCTGTGAATATTTCCTTTGTCACCGTAAGGTTCATTGCGCTATGAAGTATCGAATTGCAGATTTCCAGAAAACTGTGTTAACTAACTGATCACTGAACAGAAACGTGTAACTCTGTGAGTTGCATTCACAGGGTAATGCAGTTTCTCACAAACTTCTCTTTAGTTATTATGTGAAGATATTTCCTTTTTCACCTTAGCCGTCAATGAGCTCCCAAATACCTTTGCAGAATCCACGACAACACTGTTAGCAAACTGTTCCAAGAAGGGAAGGGGTGAACTCTGTGTGACGAAGCCACACATAAGAAAGGAATCTCTCAGAAAGCTTCTCTCTAGTTGTTATGTGAGGATATTTCCTTTTTCACCATGGGCCCTAATGGGCTCCCAAATATCACTTTACAGATTCCACGAAAAGAGTGTTAGCAAACTGCTTCCTGAAATCTAAGTTATAAGTCTGTGAGATGAACTCACAGATCAGAAAGGAGTTTCTCAGAAAGCTTCTTTCACGTTTTGAACGCATGAAATTTAGTTTGTCAGCCTAGGCCTCAATGCGATCCAAAGAAGCCGTTCTCAGAATTCTCAAATACAGTGTTCATGGACTACTCCACGAAACATAAGTGTAACTCTCTGAGATGAATTCACACATCACCAAGAAGTTTCTAAGAAAGCTTCTTTCTTGTTTTCATCTGTGGATATTTCCTTTTTCACTGTAAGGTTCATTGCGCTATGAAGTATCTAATCGCAGATTTCCAGAAAACTGTGTTAAAGAACTGATCACTGAGGAGAAACGAGTAACTTTGTGAGTTGCATTCAAACATGGCAATGCAGTTTCTCAGAAAGCTTCTCTTTTGATATTATGTGAGGATATTTCCTTTTTCACCATAGCCCTCAATAAGCTCCCAAATATACCTTTGCAGAATCCACGACAGCAGTGTTAGCAAACTGTTCCAAGAAGGGAAGGGTGGAACTCTGTGTGCAGAAGTCACACATCAGAAAGCAATCTCTCAGAAAGCTTCTCTCTAGTTATTTTGTGAGGCTATTTCCTTTTTCATCATGGGTCCCCATGGGCTCCCAAATATCACTTTCCAGATTCCACGAAAACAGTGTTAGCAAACTGCTTCCTGAAGTCTACGTTATAAGTCTGTGAGATGAAATCACAGATCAGAACGCAGTTTCTCAGAAAGTTTCTTTCACGTTTTGAACGGAAGAAATTTCCTTTATCAGCGTAGGCCTCAATGCGATCCAAGGAAGCCCTTCTCAGGTTCCTCAAAGACAGTGTTAATGGACTGCTCCACGAAACATAAGTGTAAATCTGTGAGATGATTTCACACATCACCAAGAAGTTTCTAAGAAAGCTTCTTTCTAGTTTTCATCTGTGGATATTTCCTTTGTCACCGTAAGGTTCATTGTGCTATGAAGTATCGAATTGCAGATTTCCAGAAAACTGTGTTAACAAACTGATCACTGAACAGAAACGTGTAACTCTGTGAGTTGCATTCACACATGGCAATGCAGTTTCTCACAAAATTTCTCTTTAGTTATTATGTGAGGATAGTTCCTTTTTCACCTTAGCCCTCAATGACCTCCCAAATATACCTTTGCAGAATCCACGACAACACTGTTAGCAAACTGTTCCAACAAGAGAAGGGTTGAACGCTTTGTGACGAAGCCACACATAAGAAAGGAATCCCTCAGAAAGCTTCTCTCTAGTTATTATGTGAGGATATTTCCTTTTTCACCATGGGCCCTTATGGGCTTCCAAATATCACACTGCAGATTCCACGAAAACAGTGTTAGCTAACTGCTTCCTGAAATCTATGTTATAAGCCTGTGAGATGAACTCACATATTACAAAGAAGATTCTCAGAAAGCTTCTTTCACGTTTTGAACGGATGAAATTTCCTTTCTCAGCAAAGGCCTCAATGCGATCCAAAAAAGCAGTTCTCAGATTCCTCAAAGACAGTGGTAATGGACTGCTCCACGAAACATAAGTGTAATTCTGTGAGATGAATTCACACATCACCAAGAAGTTTCTAAGAAAGCTTCTTTCTAGTTTTCATCTGTGGATATTTCGTTTGTCACCGTAAGGTTCATTGCGCTATGAAGTATCGAATTGCAGATTTCCAGAAAACTGTGTTAACAAACTGATCACTGAACAGAAACGTGTAACTCTGTGAGTGCATTCACATATGGCAATGCAGTTTCTCACAAAGCTTCTCTTTAGTTATTATGTGAAGATATTTACTTTTTCACCTTAGCCCTCAATGAGCTCCCAAATATACCTTTGCAGAATCCACGACAACACTGTTAGCAATCTGTTCCAAGAAGGGAAGGGGTGAACTCTGTGTGACGAAGCCACACATAAGGAAGGAATCTCTCAGAAAGCTTCTCTCTAGTTATTATGTGAGGATATTTACTTTTTCACCATGGTTCCTAATGGGCTCCCAAATATCAGTTTACAGATTCCACGAAAACAGTGTCAGCAAACTGCTTCCTGAAATCTAAGTTATAAGTCTGTGAGATGAACTCACATATTACAAAGAAGATTCTCAGAAAGCTTCTTTCACGTTTTAAACGGATGAAATTTCCTTTATCAGCGAAGGCCTCAATGCGATCCATAAAAGCAGTTCTCAGATTCCTCAAAGACAGTGGTATTGGACTGCTCCACGAAACATAAGTGTAATTCTGTGAGTTGAATTCACACATCACCAGGAAGTTTCTAAGAAAGCTTCTTTCTAGTTTTCATCTGTGGATATTTCCTTTGTCACCTAAGGTTCATTGCGCTATGAAGTATCGAATTGCAGATTTCCAGAAAACTGTGTTAACTAACTGATCACTGAAGAGAAACGTGTAACTCTGTGAGTTGCATTCACACATGGCAATGCAGTTTCTCACAAAGCTTTTCTTTAGTTATTATGTGAGGATATTTCCTTTTTCACCTTATCCCTCAATGACCTCCCAAATATACCTTTGCAGAATCCACGACAACACTGTTAGCAAACTGTTCCAGCAAGAGAAGGGTTGAACTCTGTATGACGAATCCACACATAAGAATGGAATCTCTCAGAAAACTTCTCTCTAGTTATTATGTGAGGATATTTCCTTTTTCACCATGGGCCCCTATGGCTCCCAAATATCACTTTACAGATTCCACGAAAACAGTGTTAGCAAACTGCTTCCTGAAATCTATGTTATAAGCCTGTGAGATGAACTCACATATTACAAAGAAGATTCTCAGAAAGCTTCTTTCACGTTTTGAACGGATGAAATTTCCTTTCTCAGCGAAGGCCTCAATGAGATCCAAAAAAGCAGTTCTCAGATTCCTCAAAGACAGTGGTAATGGACTGCTCCACGAAACATAAGTGTAACTCTGTGAGATGAATTCACACATCACAAAGAATTTTCTAAGAAAGCTTCTTTCTAGTTTTCATCTGTGGATATTTCCTTTGTCACCGTAAGGTCCACTGCGCTATGAAGTATCTAATTGCAGATTTCCAGAAAACTGTGTTAACAAACTGATCACTGAAGAGAAACGTGTAACTCTGTGAGTTGCATTCACTCATGGCAATGCAGTTTCTCAGAAAGCTTCTCTTCAGTTATTATGTGAGGATATTTCCTTTTTCACCATAGCCCTCAGTGAGCTCCCAAATATACATTTGCAGAATCCACGAAAACAGTGTTAGCAAACTGTTCGAAGAAGGCAACGTTGGAACTCTGTGTGATGAAGCCACATATCAGAAAGGAATCTCTCAGAAAGCTTCTCTCTAGTTAATATGTGAGGATATTTCCTTTTTCAACATGGGCCCCTATGCGCTCCCAAATATCACTTTACAGATTCCATGAGAAGAGTGTTAGCAAACTGCTTCCTGAAGTGTAAGTTATAAGTCTGTGAGATGAACTCACAGATCAGAAAGAAGTTTCTCAGAATGCTTCCTTCACGTTTTGAACGGATGAAATTTCCTTTATCAGCGTAGGCCTCAATGCGATCCAAAGAAGCCGTTCTCAGATTCCTCAAAGACAGTGTTAATGGACTGCTCCACGAAACATAAGTGTAACTCTGTGAGATGAATTCACACATCACCAAGAAGTTTCTAAGATAGTTTCTCTCTAGTTTTCTTCTGTGGATATTTCCTTTGTCACCGTAAGGTTCATTGCGCTACGAAGTATCGAATTGCAGATTTCCAGAAAACTGTGTTAACAAACTGATCACTGAAGAGAAACGTGTAACTCTGTGAGTTGCATTCACACATGGCAATGCAGTTTCTCACAAAACTTCTCTTTAGTTATTATGTGAGGATATTTGCTTTTTCACCTTAGCCCTCAATGACCTCCCAAATATACCTTTGCAGAATCCACGACAACAGTGTTAGCAAACTGTTCCAACAAGAGAAGGGTTGAACTCTGTGTGACAAAGCCACACATAAGAATGGAATCTCTCAGAAAGCTTCTCTCTAGTTATTATGTGAGGATATTTCCTTTTTCACCATGGGCCCTTATGGGCTCCCAAATATCACTTTACAGATTCCACGAAAACAGTGTCAGCAAACTGCTTCCTGAAATCTAAGTTATAAGTCTGTGAGATGAACTCACATATTACAAAGAAGATTCTCAGAAAGCTTCTTTCACGTTTTAAACGGATGAAATTTCCTTTATCAGCGAAGGCCTCAATGCGATCCATAAAAGCAGTTCTCAGATTCCTCACAGACAGTGGTATTGGACTGCTCCACGAAACATAAGTGTAATTCTGTGAGTTGAATTCACACATCACCAGGAAGTTTCTAAGAAAGCTTCTTTCTAGTTTTCATCTGTGAATATTTCCTTTGTCACCGTAAGGTTCATTGCGCTATGAAGTATCGAATTGCAGATTTCCAGAAAACTGTGTTAACTAACTGATCACTGAACAGAAACGTGTAACTCTGTGAGTTGCATTCACACAGGGTAATGCAGTTTCTCACAAACTTCTCTTTAGTTATTATGTGAAGATATTTCCTTTTTCACCTTAGCCGTCAATGAGCTCCCAAATATACCTTTGCAGAATCCACGACAACACTGTTAGCAAACTGTTCCAAGAAGGGAAGGGGTGAACTCTGTGTGACGAAGCCACACATAAGAAAGGAATCTCTCAGAAAGCTTCTCTCTAGTTGTTATGTGAGGATATTTCCTTTTTCACCATGGGCCCTAATGGGCTCCCAAATATCAGTTTACAGATTCCACGAAAACAGTGTTAGCAAACTGCTTCCTGAAATCTAAGTTATAAGTCTGTGAGATGAACTCACATATTACAAAGAAGATTCTCAGAAAGCTTCTTTCACGTTTTAAACAGATGAAATTTCCTTTATCAGCGAAGGCCTCAATGCGATCCATAAAAGCAGTTCTCAGATTCCTCAAAGACAGTGGTATTTTGACTGCTCCACGAAACATAAGAGTAATTCTGTGAGTTGAATTCACACATCACCAGGAAGTTTCTAAGAAAGCTTCTTTCTAGTTTTCATCTGTGGATATTTCCTTTGTCACCGTAAGGTTCATTGGGCTATGAAGTATCGAATTGCAGATTTCCAGAAAACTGTGTTAACAAACTGATCACTGAGGAGAAACGTGTAACTCTGTGAGTTGCATTCACACATGGCAATGCAGTTTCTCAGAAAGCTTTTCTTTAGTTATTATGTGAGGATATTTCCTTTTTCACCTTAGCCCTCAATGACCTCCCAAATATACCTTTGCAGAATCCACGACAACACTTTTAGCAAACTGTTCCAACAAGAGAAGGGTTGAACTCTGTGTGACGAAGCCACACATAAGAAAGGAATCTCTCAGAAAACTTCTCTCTAGTTATTATGTGAGGATATTTCCTTTTTCACCATGGGCCCCTATGGGCTCCCAAATATCACTTTACAGATTCCACGAAAACAGTGTCAGCAAACTGCTTCCTGAAATCTATGTTATAAGCCTGTGAGATGAACTCACATGTTACAAAGAAGATTCTCAGAAAGCTTCTTTCACGTTTTGAACGGATGAAATTTCCTTTCTCAGCGAAGGCCTCAATGCGATCCAAAAAAGCAGTTCTCAGATTCCTCAAAGACAGTGGTAATGGACTGCTCCACGAAACATAAGTGTAATTCTGTGAGATGAATTCACACATCACCAAGAAGTTTCTAAGAAAGCGTCTTTCTAGTTTTCATCTGTGGATATTTCGTTTGTCACCATAAGGTTCATTGCGCTATGAAGTATCGAATTGCAGATTTCCAGAAAACTGTGTTAACAAACTGATCACTGAACAGAAACGTGTAACTCTGTGAGTTGCATTCACACAGGGCAATGCAGTTTCTCACAAACTTCTCTTTAGTTATTATGTGAAGATATTTCCTTTTTCACCTTAGCCCTCAATGAGTTCCCAAATATACCTTTGCAGAATCCACGACAACACTGTTAGCAAACTGTTCCAAGAAGGGAAGGGGTGAACTCTGTGTGACGAAGCCACACATAAGAAAGGAATCTCTCAGAAAGCTTCTCTCTAGTTATTATGTGAGGATATTTCCTTTTTCACCATGGGCCCTAATGGGCTCCTAAATATCACTTTACAGATTCCACGAAAAGAGTGTTAGCAAACTGTTTCCTGAAATCTAAGTTATAAGTCTGTGAGATGAACTCACAGATCAGAAAGAAGTTTCTCAGAAAGCTTCCTTCACGTTTTGAACGGATGAAATTTCCTTTATCAGCGTAGGCCTCAATGCGATCCATAGAAGCCCTTCTCAGATTCCTCAAAGACAGTGTTAATAGACTGCTCCACGAAACATAAGTGTAACTGTGTGGGATGAATTCACACATCACCAAGAAGTTTCTAAGAAAGCTTCTTTCTAGTTTTCATCTGTGGATATTTACTTTGTCACCGTAAGGTTCATTGCGCTATGAAGTATCTAATTGCAGATTTCCAGAAAACTGAGTTAACAAACTGATCACTGAAGAGGAAAGTGTAACTCTGTGAGTTGCATTCACACAGGCCATGCAGTATCTCAGAAAGCTCTCTTTAGTTATTATGTTGATGATATTTCCTTTTTTCACCATAGCGCTCATGAGCTCCCAAATATACTTTGCAGAATCCACGACAAACAGTGTTAGCAAACTGTTCCAAGAGGGAAGGGTGGAACTCTGTGTGATGAAGCCGCACATCAGAAAGGAATCTCTCAGAAAGCTTCTCTCTAGTTATATTGTGAGGATATTTCCTGTTTCACCATGGTGCCCCTATGGGCTCCCAAATATCACTTTACAGATTCCACGAAGAGAGTGTTAGCAAACTGCTTCCTGAAATCTAAGATTATAAGTCTCTGAGATGAACTCACAGATCAGAAAGACGTTTCTCAGAAAGATTCTTTCACGTTTTGAACGGATGAAATTTTCTTTATCAGCGAAGGCCTCAATGCCATCCAAAGAAGCAGATCTCAGATTCCTCAAAGACAGTGGTAATGGACTGCTCCACGAAACATAAGTGTAACACTGTGAGATGTATTCACACATTACCAAGAAGTTTCTAAGGAAGCTTCTTTCTAGTTTTCATCTGTGGATATTTCCTTTGTCACCGTAAGGTTCATTGCGCTATGAAATATCTAATTGTAGATTTCCAGAAAACTGTGTTAACAAACTGATCACTGAAGAGAAACGTGTAACTCTGTGAGTTGCATTCACACATAGCAATGCAGTTTCTCAGAAAACTTCTCTTTAGTTATTATGTGAGGATATTTCCTTTTTCACCATGGGCCCCTATGGGCTCCCAAATATCACTTTACAGATTCCACGAAAAGAGTGTTAGCAAACAGCTTCCTGAAGGCTAAGTTATAAACCTGTGAGATGAACTCACAGATCAGAAAGAAGTTTCTCAGAAAGCTTCTTTCACGTTTTCAACGGATGAAATTTCCTTTATCAGCGTAGGCCTCAATGCGATTAAAGAAGCCGTTCTCAGTTTCCTCAAAGACAGTGTTAATGCACTGCTCCACGAAACATAAGTGTAACTCTCTGAAATGAATTCACACATCACCAAGAAGTTTCTAAGAAAGCTTCTTTCTAGTTTTCATCTGTGGATATTTCCTTTGTCACCGCAAGGTTCATTGCGCTATGAAGTATCTAATGGCAGATTTCCAGAAAACTGTGTTAACAAACTGATCACTGAAGGGAAACGTGTAACTCTGTGAGTTGCATTCACTCATGGCAATGCAGTTTCTCAAAAAGCTTCTCTTTAGTTATTATGTGAGGATATTTCCTTTTTCATCATAGCCGTCAATGAGCTCTAAATATACCTTTGCAGAATCCACAAAAACAGTGTTAGCAAACCGTTCCAAGAAGGGAAGGGTGGAACTCTGTGTGACGAAGCCACACATCAGAAAGGAATCTCTCAGAATGCTTATCCCTAGTTATTATGTGAGGATATTTCCTTTTTCACCATGGGCCCCTAAGAACTCCCAAATATCACTTTACAGATTCCACCAAAAGAGTGTTAGCAAACTGCTTCCTGAAGGCTAATTTATAAGCTTGTGAGATGAACTCACAGATGAGAAAGAAGTTTCTCAGAAAGCTTCTTTCACGTTTTCAACGGATGAAATTTCCTTTATCAGCGTAGGACTCAATGTGATCCAAAGAAGACTTTCTCAGTTTCCTCAAAGACAGTGTTGATGCACTGCTCCACGAAACATAAGTGTAACTCTCTGAAATGAATTCACACAACACCAAGAAGTTTCTAAGAAAGCTTCTTTCTACTTTTCATCTGTGGATATTTCCTTTGTCACCGTAAGGTTCATTGCGCTATGAAGTATCGAATTGCAGATTTCCAGAAACCTGTGTTAACAAACTGATCACTGAAGAGAAACGTGTAACTCTGTGAGTTGCATTCACACATGGCAATGCAGTTTCTCAGAAAGCTTTTCTTTAGTTATTATGTAAGGATATTTCCTTTTTCACCATAGCACTCAATGAGCTCCCAAATATAACTTTGCAGAATCCACGACAACAGTGTTAGCAAACTGTTCCAAGAAGGGACGGGTGGAACTCTGTGTGATGAAGCCACACATAAAAAAGGAATCTCTCAGAATGCTTCTCTCTAGCTATCATGTGAGGATATTTCCTTTTTCACCATGGGCCCCTATGGGCTCCCAAATATCACTTTACAGATTCCACAAAAAGAGTGTTAGCAAACTGCTTCCTGAAGTCTAAGCTATAAGCCTGTGAGATGAACTCACAGATCAGAAAGAAGTTTCTCAGAAAGCTTCTTTCACGTTTTGAACGATGAAATTTCCTTTATCAGCGTAGGCCTCAATGCGATCCAAAGAAGCCGTTCTCAGATTACTCAAAGACAGTGTTAATGGACTGCTTCACGAAACATAAGTGTAACTCTGTGACATGAATTCACACATCACCAAGAAGTTTCTAAGAAAGCTTCTTTCTAGTTTTCATCTGTGGATATTTCCTTTGTCACCGTAAAGTTCATTGTGCTATGAACTATCTAATTCCAGATTTCCAGAAAACAGTGTTGACAAACTGATCACTGAAGAGAACTGTGTATCTCTGGGAGTTGCATTCACACATGGCAATGCAGTTTCTCAGAAAGCTTCTCTTTAGTTATTATGTGAGGATATTTCCTTTTTCAACATAGCCGTCAATGAGCTCCCAAATATACCTTGGCAGAATCCACGAAAACAGTGTTAGCAAACTGTTCCAAGAAGGGAAGTGTGGAACTCTGTGTGATGAAGCCGCACATCAGAAAGGAATCTCTCAGAAAGCTTCTTTCTAGTTATTACGTGAGGATATTTCCTTTTTCCACATGGGCCCCTATGGGCTCCCAAATATCACTTTACAGATTCGAGGAAAAGAGTGTTAGCAAACTGCTTCCTGAAGTCTAAGTTATAAGCCCGTGAGATGAACTCAGAGATCAGAAAGAAGTTTCTCAGAAAGCTTCTTTCACGTTTTGAACGATGAAATGTAATGTATCGGCGTAGGCCTCAATGCGATGCATAGAAGCCGTTCTCAGATTCCTCAAAGACAGTGTTAATGGACTGTTCCACGAAACATAAGTGTAACTCTGTGGGATGAATTCACACATCACCAAGAAGTCTCTAAGAAAGCTTCTTGCTAGTTTTTATCTATGAATATTTCCTTTGTCACCGTAAGGTTCATTGCACTATGAAGTATCGAATTACAGATGTCCAGAAAACTGTGTTAACAAACTGATCACTGAAGAGAAACTTGTAACTCTGTGAGTTGCATTCACACCTGGCAATGCAGTTTCTCAGAAAGCTTCTCTTTATTTATTATGTGAGGATATTTTCTTTTTCACCATAGCCCTCAATGAGCTCCCAAATATACCTTTGCAGAATCCACGACGACAGTGTTAGCAAACTGTTCCACGAAGGGAAGTGTGGAACTCTGTGTGATGAAGCCGCACATCAGAAAGGAATCTCTCAGAAAGCTTCTCTCTAGTTATTATGTGAGGATATTTCCTTTTTCACCTTGGGCCCCTATGGGCTCCCAAATATCACTTTCCAGATTCCACGAAAAGAGTGTTAGCAAACTGCTTCCTGAAGTCTGAGTTATAAGTCTATGAGATGAACTCACAGATCAGAAAGAAGTTTCTCAGAAAGCTTCTTTCACGTTTTGAATGCATGAAATTTCCTTTATCAGCATAGGACTCAATGCGATCCAAAGAAGCCGTTCTCAGATTCCTGGAAGACAGTGTTAATGGACTGCTCCAAGAAACATAAGTGAAACTCTGTGAGATGAATTCACACATCACCAAGAAGTTTCTAAGAAAGCTGCTTTCTAGTTTTCTTCTCTCGATATTTCCCTAGTCACAGTAAGGTTCAATGAGCTTTGAAGGAACTAATTGCCGATTACGAGAAAACTGTGTTAACAAACTGATCACTGAAGAGAAACGTGTAACTCTGTGAGTTGCATTCACACATGGCAATGCAGTTTCTCAGAAAGCTTCTCTTTAGTTATTATGTGAGGATATTTCCTTTTTCACCATGGGCCGCTATGGGCTCCCAAATATCACTTTACAGATTCCACAAAAAGAGTGTTAGAAAACTGCTTCCTGAAGTCTAAGTTATAAGCCTGTGAGATGAACTCACAGATCAGAAAGTAGTTTCTCAGAAAGCTTCTTTCACATTTTGAACGATGAAATTTCCTTTATCAGCGTAGGCCTCAATGCGATCCAAAGAAGGAGTTCTCAGATTCCTCAAAGACAGTGTTAATGGACTGCTCCACGATACATAAGTGTAACTCTGTGAGATGAATTCACACATCACCAAGAAGTTTCTATGAAAGCTTCTTTCTATTTTTCATCTGTGGATATTTCCTTTTTCACCGTAAGGTTCATTGCGCTATGAAGTATCTAATTGCAGATTTCCAGAAAACTGTGTTAACATAATGATCACTGAAGAGAAAAGTGTGACTCTGTGAGTTGCATTCACACATGGCAATGCAGTTTCTCAGAAAGCTTCTCTTTAGTTATTATGTGAGGATATTTCCTTTTTCACCATAGCTCTCAAAGAGCTCCCAAATATACCTTTGCAGGATACACGACAACAGTGTTAGCACACTGTTCCAAGAAGGGACGGGTGGAACTCTGTGTGATGAAGCCACACATAAAAAAGAAATCTCTCAGAATGCTTCTCTCTAGCTATCATGTGAGGATATTTCCTTTTTCACCATGGGCCCCTATGGGCTCCCAATATCACTTTACAGATTCCACGAAAACAGTGTTTGCAAACTGCTTCCTGAAGTCTAATTTATAAGTCTGTGAGATGAACTCACAGATCAGAAAGAAGTTTCTCAGAAAGCTTCTTTCACGTTTTGAATGGATGAAATTTCCTTTATCAGCGTAGGCATCAATGCGATCCAAGGAAACCGTTCTCAGATTCCTGATAGACAGTGTTAATGGACTGCTCCACGAAACATAAGTGTAACTCTGTGAGATGAATTCAGACATCACCAAGGAGTTTCAAAGAAAGCTTCTTTCTAGTTTTCATCTATGGCTATTTCCTTTGTCACCGTAAGGTTCATTGCGCTATGAAGTATCGCATTGCAGATTTCCAGAAAACTGTGTTAACAAACTGATCACTGAAGAGAAATGTGTAACTCTGTGAGTTGCATTCTCACATGGCAATACAGTTTCTCAGAAAGCTTCTCTTTAGTGAGGATATTTCCTTTTTCAACTTGGGCCCCTGTGGGCTCCCAAATATCACTTTACAGATTCCACGAAAAGAGTGTTAGCAAACTGCTTCCTGAAGTCTAAGTTATAAGTCTGTGAGATGAACTCACAGATCAGAAATAAGTTTCTCAGAAAGCTTCTTTCACGTTTTGAACGGATGAAATTTCCTTTATCAGCGTAGGCATCAATGCGATCCAAGGAAGCCGTTCTCAGATTCCTGAAAGACAGTGTTAATGGACTGCTCCACGAAACATAACTGTAAGTCTGTGAGATGAATTCACACATCACCAAGAAGTTTCAAAGAAAGCTTCTTTCTACTTTTCATCTGTGGATATTTCCTTTGTCACCGTAGGTTCATTGCGCTATGAAGTATCTAATTGCAGATTTCCAGAAAACTGTGTTAACATAATGATCACTGAAGAAAAACCTGTGACTCTGTGAGTTGCATTCACACATGGCAATGCAGTTTCTCAGAAAGCTTTTCTTTAGTTATATTGTGAGGATATTTCCTTTTTCACCATAGCTCTCAAAGAGCTCCCAAATATACCTTTGCAGAATCCACGACAACAGTGTTAGCAAACTGTTGCAAGAAGGGAAGGATGGAACTCTGTGTGGTGAAGCCACACATCAGAACGGAATCTCTCAGAAAGCTTCTCTCTAGATATTATGTGAGGATATTTCCTTTTTCAACATGGGCCCCTATGGGCTCCCAAATATCACTTTACAGATTCAACGAAAAGAGTGTTAGCAAACTGCTTCCTGAAGTCTAATTTATAAGTCTGTGAGATGAACTCACAGATCAGAAAGAAGTTTCTCAGAGAGCTTCTTTCACGTTTTGAACGGATGAAATTTCCTTTATCAGCGTTGGGATCAATGCGATCCAAGGAAACCGTTCTCAGATTCCAAAAAGACAGTGTTAATGGAGTGCTCCACGAAACATAAGTGTAACTCTGTGAGATGAATTCACACATCACCAAGAAGTTTCAAAGAAAGTTTCTTTCTAGTTTTCATCTATGGATATTTCCTTTGTCACCGTAAGGTTCATTGCGCTATGAAGTATCTAATTGCAGATTTCCAGAAAAATGTGTTAACATAATGATCACTGAAGAGCAACGTGTGACTCTGTGAGTTGCATTCACACATGGCAATGCAGTTTCTCAGAAAGCTTCTCTTTAGTTATTATGTGAGGATATTTCCTTTTTCACCATAGCTCTCAAAGAGCTCCCAAATATACCTTTGCAGAATCCACGACAACAGTGTTAGCAATGTGTTGCAAGAAGGGAAGGATGGAACTCTGTGTGATGAAGCCACACATCAGAACGGAATCTCACAGAAAGCTTCTCTCTAGATATTATGTGAGGATATTTCCTTTTTCAACATGGGGCTCTATGGGCTCCCAAATATCACTTTACAGATTCCACGAAAAGAGTGTTAGCAAACTGCTTCCTGAAGTCTAATTTATAAGTCTGTGAGATGAACTCACAGATCAGAAAGAAATTTCTCAGAAAGCTTCTTTCACGTTTTGAACGGATGAAATTTCCTTTATCAGGGTAGGCATCAAGGCGATCCAAGGAAACCGTTCTCAGATTCCTGAAAGACAGTGTGAATGGACTGCTCCACGAAATATAAGTGTAACTCTGTGAGATGAATTCACACATCACCAAGAATTTTCAAAGAAAGCTTCTTTCTAGTTTTCATCTATGGATATTTCCTTTGTCACCGTAAGGTTCATTGTGCTATGAAGTATCTAATTGCAGATTTCCAGAAAACTGTGTTAACAAACTGATCACAGAGGAGAAACGTGTAACTCTGTGAGTTGCATTCAAACATGGAAATGCAGTTTCTCAGAAAGCTTCTCTTTAGTTATTATGTGAGGATATTTCCTTTTTCACCGTAGCCCTCAATGAGCTCCCAAATATACCTTTGCAGAATCCACGACAACAGTGTTAGCAAAGTGTTCCAAGAGGAGAAGGGTGGAACTCTGTGTGATGAAGCCACACATCAGAAAGGAATCTCTCAGAAAGGTTCTCTCTAGGTACTATGTGAGGATATTTCCTTTTTCACCCTGGGCCCCTATGGGCTCCCAAATATCACTTTACAGATTCCACGAAAAGAGTGTTAGCCAACTGCTTCCTGAATTCTAAGTTAGAAGTCTGTGAGATGAACTCACAGAACAGAAAGACGTTTCTCAGAAAGCTTCTTTCACGTTTTGAACGGATGAAATTTCCTTTATCAGCGTACGCCTAAATGCAATCCAAAGAAGCTGTTCTCAGATTCCTCAAAGACAGTGTTAATGGACTGCTCCACGAAACATAAGTGTAACTCTGTGAGTTGAATTCACACATCACCAAGCACTCTCTGATAAAGCTTCTTTCTAGTTTTTATCTATGGATATTTCCTTTGTCACCGTAAGGTTCATTGCGCTATGAAGTATCGAATTGTAGATTTCCAGAAAACTGTGTTAACAAACTAATCACTGAAGAGAAACGTGTAACTCTGTGAGTTGCATTCACGCATGGCAATGCAGTTTCTCAGAAAGCTTCTCTTTAGTTATTATGAGAGGATATTTCCTTTTTCACCATAGCCCTCCATGAGCTCCCATATATACCTTTGCAGAATCCACGACAACAGTGTTAGCAAACTGTTCCAAGAAGGGAAGTGTGGAACTCTGTGTGATGAAGCCGCACATCAGAAAGGAATCTCTCAGAAAGCTTCTCTCTAGTTATTATGTGAGGATATTTCCTTTTTCACCTTGGGCCCCAATGGGCTCCCAAATATCACTTTACAGATTCCATGAAAAGATTGTTAGCAAACTGCTTCCTGAAGTCTAAGTTAGAAGTCTGTGAGATGAACTCACAGATCAGAAAGAAGTTTCTCAGAAAGCTTCTTTCACGTTTTGAACGGATGAAATTTCCTTTATCAGCGTAGGCCTCAATGCGATCCCAAGAAGCCGTTCTCAGGTTCCTCAAAGACAGTGTTAATGGACTGCTCCACGAAACATAAATGTAACCCTGTGAGATGAATTCACACATCACCAAGAAGTTTCTAAGAAACCTTCTTTCTAGTTTTCATCTGTGGATATTTCCTTTGTCACCGTAAGCTTCATTGCGCTAAGAGGTATCCCATTGCACATTTCCTGAAAACTTAGTTAGCAAACTGATCACTGAAGAAAAACGTGTAACTCTGTGGGTTGCATTCACACATCGAAGTGCATTTTCCCAGAAGGCTTCTTTCCAGTGTTTATCTGGAGATATTTCCTTGTTCACCATAGCCCTTAATGAGCTCCCAAATATCACTTTGCAGTATCCACGACAACAGTGTTAGAAAACTGTTCCAAGAAGGGAAGGTTGGAACTCTGTGTGGTGAAGTCACACATCAGAATGCATTCTCTCAGAAAGCTTTTCTGTAGTTGTTATCTGAGGCAATTTCCTTTTTGACAATGGGCCCCAATGGACTCCCAAATATCACTTTGCAGATTCCACGAAAAGTGAGGTAGCAAACTGCTTCATGAGGCCTAAATTGTAACTCTGTGAGATTAATTCACAGATCACAAAGAAGTTCCTCAGAAAGCTTCTTTCCCATTTTTATTGGAAGATATTACCATTGGCCCCATTGTTTTCAAAGGGATCCGGAATATCTGTTCTCAGATTCCACACAAATAGGGCTAGGCCACGGCCCCACGAAATACAGCTGTAACTTAGTGAATTGAATTCACACATCACAAAGCGGTTTCTCAGAAAGCTTCTTTCTTTAGTAAGACGAGGTTATTTGTGGTCTCGGTGCGTCACCGTGTGTCCTATTGCAGATTCTGCGGAAACTCTGCTAGCAAGCTTCTCAGTCAAAAGAATGATGGACATCTGTGGGCTGAATTCATCCACAACAAAGAAGTTTCTGAGAAGGCTTCTCTGCAGGTTTCTCTGAGGATCGTTCCTTATTCACCAAGCGATTCAACGATATCCAAGACATCACATCTGAGATTCCTCAAAATGAGTGCTAGGAAACTTCCCCGAAACGGGTGATGTAACACTGTGAAATGAATTCACATATCACAAAGGAGTTTCTCAGAAAGCTTGATTCCGCTTTTTCTTGGAGGATATTTCTTTTCTCCTTCTATTCATCAAAGCCATCAGAAATATAACTTCTCGGAATCCACGGAAACAGTCCTAAGAAACGGCTCCAAAAAACACTAGCGTAACTCTGTGAGATGAAGTCACACATCAGAAAGCAATCTCTCAGAAAGCTTCTCTCTAGTTATTATTTGAGGATATTTCCTTTTTCACCATGGGCCCCTATGGGCTCCCAAATATCACTTTATAGATTCCACGAAAAGAGTGTTAGCGAACTGCTTCCTGAAGTCGAAGTAATAAGGCTATGAGATGAACTCACAGATCAGAAAGAAGTTTCTCAGAAAGCTTCTTTCACGTTTTGAACGGATGAAATTTCCTTTGTCAGCGTAGACCTCAATGCGATCCAAAGAAGCCGTTCACAGATTCCTCGAAGACAGTGTTAATGGACGGCTCCACGAAACATAAGTGTAACTCTGTGAGATGAATTAACACATCACCAAGAAGTTTCTAAGAAAGCTTCTTTCTAGTTTTCATCTGTGGATATTTCCTTTGTCACCAAAAGTTTCATTGTACTATGAAGTATCTAATTGCAGATTTCCAGAAAACTGTGTTAACAAACTGATCACTGAGGAGAAACGTGTAAGTCTGTGAGTTGCATTCACACATGGCAATGCAGTTTCTCAGAAAGCTTCTCTTTAGTTATTATGTGAGGATATATCCTTTTTCACCGTAGGCCTCAATGAGCTCCCAAATATACCTTTGCAGAATCCACGACAACAGTGTTAGCAAACTGTTCCAAGAAGGGAAGGGTGGAACTCTGTGTGATGAAGCCACACATCAGAAAGGAATCTCTCAGAAAGCTTCTCTCTAGTTATTATGTGAGGATATTTCGTTTCTCACCATGGGCCCCTATGGTCTCCCAAATATCACTTTACAGATTCCACGAAAAGAGTGTTAGCAAACTGCTTCCTGAAGTCTAAGTTATAAGTCTGTGCGATGAACTCACATATCAGAAAGAAGTTTCTCATAAAGCTTCTTTCACATTTTGAACGGATGAAATTTCCTTTATCAGTGAAGGCCTCAATGCGATCCAATGAAGCCGTTCTCAGATTCCTCAAAGACAGTGTTAATGGACTGCTCCAAGAAACATAAGTGTAACTGTGTGAGATGAATTCACACATCACCAAGAAGTTTTAAGAAACCTTCTTTCTAGCTTTCATCTGTGGATATTTCCTTTGTCACCGTAAGTTTCATTGCGCTATGAAGTATCTAATTGCAGATTTCCAGAAAACTGTGTTAACAAACTGATCACTGAAGAGAAACGTTTAACTCTGTGAGTTGCATTCACGCATGGCAATGCAGTTTCTCAGAAATCTTCTCTTTAGTTATTATGTGAGGATATTTCCTTTTTCACCATAGCCCTCAAAGAGCTCCCAAATATACCTTTGCAAAATCCACGACAACAGTGTTAGCAAACTGTTCCAAAAAGGGAGGGGTGGAACTCTGTGTGATGAAGCCACACATCAGAAAGGAATCTCTCAGAAAGCTTCTCTCTAGTTATTATGCGAGGATATTTCCTTTTTCACCATGAGCCCCTATGTGCTCCCAAATATCGCTTTACAGATTCCACGAAAAGAGTGTTAGCAAACTGCTTCCTGATGTCTAAGTTATAAGTCTGTGAGATGAACTCACAGATCAGAAAGAAGTTTCTCAGAAAGCTTCTTTCACGTTTTGAACGGATGAAATTTACTTTATCAGCGCAGGCCTCAATGCGATCCAAAGAAGCCGTTCTCAGATTCCTCAAAGAGAGTGTTAATGGACTGCTCCAAGTAACATAAGTGTAACTCTGTGAGATGAATTCACACATCACCAAGAAGTTTTTAAGAGAGATTCTTTCTAGTTTTCATCTGTGGATATTTCCTTTGTCACCGTAAGGTTCATTGCACTATGAAGTATCTAATTGCAGATTTCAAGAAAACTGTGTTAACAAACTGAATACTTAAGAGAAACGTGTAACTCTGTGAGTTGCATTCACACATGGCAATGCAGTTTCTCAGAAAGCTTCTCTGTAGTTATTAAGTGAGGATATTTCCTTTTTCACCATAGCCCTCAATGAGCTCCCAAATATACCTTTGCAGAATCCACGACAACAGTGTTAGCAAACCGTTCTAAGAAGGGAAGGGTGGAACTCTGTGTGATGAAGCCGCACATCAGAAAGGAATCTCTCAGAAAGCTTCTCTCTAGTTATTATATGAGGATATTTCCTTTTTCACCATGGGCCCCCATGGGCTCCCAAGTATCACTTTACAGGTTCCACGAAAAGAGTGTTAGCAAACTGCTTCCTGAAATCTAAGTTTCCTTTTTCACCTTAGCCCTCATTGAGCTCCCAAATATACCTTTGCCGATTCCACGACAACAGTGTTAGCAAACTGTTCCAAGAAGCAAGGTGGAACTCTGTCAGCTGAAATCACACATCAGAAAGCATTCTCTCAGAAAGCTTTTCTCTACTTTTTATCTGAGGCTATTTCCTTTTTCACAATGGGCTCCAATGGACTCCCAAATATCCCTTTGCAGATTCCACGAAAAGTGAGGTAGCAAACTGCTTCATGAGGCCTAAGTTGTAACTCTGTGAGATGAATTCACAGATCACAAAGAAGTTTCTCAGTAAGCTTCTTTTTCATTTTTATTGGAGGATATTTCCATTGGCCCCATTGTTTTCAAAGGGATCCGGAATATCTGTTCTCAGATTCAACTCAAATAGGGCTAGGCCACTGCCCCACGAAATACAGCTGTAACTTAGTGACTTGAATTCACATCACAAAGCGGTTTCTCAGAAAGCTTCTTTCTTTAGTAAGACGAGGTTATATCTGGTCTCGGAGCGCCACCGTGTGTCCTATTGCAGATTCTGCGGAAACTCTGCTAGCAAGCTTCTCAGTCAAAACAATGATGGACATCTGTGGGCTGAATTCATCCACAACAAAGAAGTTTCTGAGAAGGCTTCTCTGCAGGTTTCTCTGAGGATAGTTCCTTATTCACCATGTGATTCAACGATATCCAAGACATCACATCTGAGATTCCTCAAAATGAGTGCTAGGAAACTCCCCGGAGAAAGGGTGATGTAACACTGTGAAATGAATTCACATATCACAAAGGAGTTTCCCAGAAAGCTTGATTCTGCTTTTTCTTGGAGGATATTTCTTTTCTCCTTCTATTCTTCAAAGCCATCAGAAATATCACTTCTCGGAATCCACGGAAAGCGTCCTAAGAAACGGCTCCAAAAAACACTAGCGTAATTCTGTGAGATGAAGTCACACATCAGAAAGCAATCTCTCAGAAAATTCTCTCTAGTTATTATGTGAGGATATTTCCTTTTTCACCATGGGCCCCTATGGGCTCTCAAATATCACTTTACAGATTCCACGAAAAGAGTGTTAGCAAACTGCTTCCTGAAGTCTAAGTTATAAGTCTGTGAGATGAACTGACAAATCAGAAAGACGTTTCTCAGTAAGCTTCTTTCACGTTTTGAACGGATGAAATTTCCTTTATCAGCGTAGGCCTCAATGCGATCCAAGGAAGCTGTTCTCAGATTCCTCAAAGACAGTGTTAATGGACTGCTCCAAGAAACATAAGTGTAACTCTGCGAGATGAATTCACACAGCACCAAGAAGTTTGTAAGAAAGCTTCTTTCTAGTTTTCATCTGTGGATATTTCCTTTGTCACCGTCATGTTCATTACGCTTTGAAGTATATAATTGCAGATATCCAAAACACTGTGTAAACAAACTGATCACTGAGGAGAAACCTGTACCTCTGTGAGTTGCATTCACACATGGCAATGCAGTTTCTCAGAAAGCTTCTCTTTAGCTATTATGTGAGGATATTTCCTTTTTCACCATAGCCCTCAAAGAGCTCCCAAATATACCTTTGCAGAATCCACGACAGCAGTGTTAGCAAACTGTTCCAAGAAGGGAAGGGTGGAACTCTGTGTGATGAAGTCACACATCAGAAAGCAATCTCTCATAAAGCTTCTCTCTAGTTATTATGTGAGGATATTTCCGTTTTCACCATGGGCCACTATGGGCTCCCATATATCAGTTTCCAGAATCCATGAAAAGAGTGTTAGCAAACTGCTTCCTGAAGTCTAAGTTATATGTCTGTGAGATGCACTCACAGATCAGAAAGAAGTTTCTCAGAAAGCTTCTTTCACGTTTTGAACGGATGAAATTTCCTTTATCAGCGTAGACCTCAATGCGATCCCAAGAAGCCGTTCTCAGATTCCTCAAAAACAGTATTAATGGACTGCTCCACGAAACATAAGTGTAACTCTGTGAGATGTATTCACACATCACCAAGAAGTTTCTCAGAAAGCTTCTTTCTAGTTATTGTCTGTGGATATTTTCTTTGTCACCGTAATGTTCATTGTGCTATGAAGTATCTAAATCCAGATTTCCAGAAAACTGTGTTAACAAACTGATCACTAAAGAGAAACCTGTAACTCTGAGAGTTGCCTTCACACATGGCAATGAAGCTTCTCAGAAAGCTTCCTTTAGATATTATGTGAGGATATTTCCTTTTTCACCATAGCCCTCCATGAGCTCCCAAATATACCTTTGCAGAATCCACGACAACAGTGTTAGCAAACTGTTCCAAGAAGGGAAAGGTGGAACTCTGTGTGATGAAGTCACACATCAGAAAGCAATCTCTCAGAAAGCTTCTCTCTAGTTATTATGTGAGGATATTTCCTTTTTCACCGTGGGCCCGTATGGGCTCCCAAATATCACTTTCCAGAATCCACGAAAAGAGTGTTCCGAAACTGCTTCCTGAAGTCTAAGTTATAAGTCTGTGAGATGAACTCACAGATCAGAAAGAAGTTTCTCAGGAAGCTTCTTTCACGTTTTGAAGGGATGAAATTTCCATTATCAGCGTCGGCCTCAATGCGATCCAAGGAAGCCCTTCTCAGCTTCCTCAAAAAGAGTGTTAATGAACTGCTCCACGAAACATAAGTGTAACTCTGTGAGATGAATTCACACATCACCAAGAAGTTTCTAAGACAGCTTCTTTCTAGTTTTCATCTGTGGATATTTCCTTTATCTCTGTAAGCTATATTGCGCTAAGAGCTATCCCATTGCAGATTTCCAGAATACTTTGTTAGCAAACTGATCACTGAAGAGAAACGTGTAACTATGTGAGTTGCATTCACTCATGGCAATGCAGTTTCTCAGAAGGCTTCTTTCCATTTTTGATCTGAGGATATTCCCTTTTTCACCATAGCCCTAAATTTGCTCCCAAATATACCTTGGCAGAAACCACGACAATAGTGTTAGCAAACTGTTCCAAGAAGGGAAGCTTGGAACTCTGTGTGATGAAGTCACACATCAGAAAGCAAACTCTCAGAAAGCTTCTCTCTCGTTATTATATGAGAATATTTCCTTTTTCACCATGGTCCCCTAAGGGCTCCCAATTATCACTTTCCAGAATCCACGAAAAGAGTTTTCGCAAACTGCTTCCTGAAGTCTAAGTCATACGTCTGTGAGATGATCTCACAGATCAGAAACAAGTTTCTCAGAAAGCTTCTTTCACGTTTTGAACGGATGAATTTTCCTTTATCAGCGTAGGCCTCAATGCGATGCAAGGAAGCCCTTCTCAGGTTTCTCAAAGACATTGTTAATGGACTGCTCCACGAAACATAAGTGTAACTCTCTGAGATGAATTCACACATCACCAAGAAGTTTCTAAGAAAGCTTCTTTCTAGTTTTCATCTATGGATATTTCCTTTGGCACCGTAAGCTTCATTGCGCTAAGAGGTATCCCATTGCAGATTTCCAGAAAACTGTGTTAGGAAACTGAACACTGAAGACAAACTTGTAACTCTGTGAGTTGCATTCACACATCGAAATGCAGTTTCCCAGAAAGCTTCTTTCCAGTTTGATCTGAGGATATTTCCTTTTTCACCATGTCTCTCAGTGAGCTCCCAATTATCACTTTGCAGAACTCAAGATAACAGAGTTAGCAAACTGTTCCAAGAAGGGAAGGGTGGAACTCTGTGTGATGAAGTCACACATCAGAAAGCAACCTTCAGAAAGCTTCTCTCTAGTTATTAAGGGAGGATATTTCCTTTTTCAACATTGTCCCCTAAGGGTCCCAAATATCACATGGCAGATTCCACGAAAAGAGTGTTAGCAAACTGCTTCCTGAGAACTAAGCTGTAACTCTGTGAGAGGAATTCACAGAACACAAAGAAGTTTCTCAGAAAGCTTCTTTCACGTTTTGAACTGATGATATTTCCTTTATCAGCGTAGGCCTCAATGCGATCCAAAGAAGTCCTTCTCAGGTTCCTCAAAGACAGTGTTAATGGACTGCTGCATGAAAAAGACGTGTAATTCTGTGAGATGAATTCACACAGAACCAAGAAGTTTCTAAGAAAGCTTCTTTCTAGCTTTCATCTGAGGATATTTCCTTTGTCACCGTAAGCTTCATTGCGTTCAGAAGAATCCCATTGCAGATTTCCAGAAAACTGTGTTAGCAAACTGACCACTGAAGAGAAACGTGTAACATTGTGAGTTGCATTCACACATCGAAATGCAGTTTCTCAGAAGGCTTCTTTCCAGTTTTTATCTGAGGATATTTCCTTTTTCACCATATCCCTCAGTGAGCTCCCAAAGATCACTTTGCAGAACACAAGATAACAGAGTTAGCAAACGGTTCCAAGTAGGGACGGGTGGAACACTGTGTGATAAAGTCACACATCAGAATGCAAACTCTCAGAAAGCTTCTCTCTCGTTATTATATGAGAATATTTCCTTTTTCAATATGGGCCCCTAAGGGCTCCCGAATATCACTTTCCAGAATCCACGAAAAGAGTTTTCGCAAACTGCTTCCTGAAGTCTAAGTCATACGTCTGTGAGATGATCTCACAGATCAGAAACAAGTTTCTCAGAAGGCTTCTTTCACTTTTTGAACTGATGAAATTTCCTTTATCAGCGTAGGCCTCAATGCGATCCAAGGAAGCCCTTCTCAGGTTCCTCAAAGACAGTGTTAATGGACTGCTCCACGAAACGTAAGTGTAACTCTGTGAGATGAATTCACACATCACCAAGAAGTTTCTAAGAAAGCTTCTTTCTAGTTTTCATCTGTGGATATTTCCTTTGTCACCGTAAGGTTCAATGCGCTATGAAGTACCTAATTGCAGATTTCCAGAAAACTGTGTTAACAAACTGATCACCGAAGAGAAACTTGTATCTCTGTGAGTTGCATTCATACATGTCAATGCAGTTTCTCAGAAAGCTTCTCTTTAGTTATTATGTGAGGATATTTCCTTTATCACCATGGGCCCCTATGGGCTCCCAAATATCACTTTCCAGTATCCACGAAAAGAGTGTTAGCAAACTGCTTCCTGAAGTCTTAGTTATAAGTCCGTGAGATGAACTCACAGATCTGAAAGAAGTTTCTCAGAAGGCTTCTTTCACGATTTGAACGGAAGAAATTTCCTTTAGCAGCGTAGGCCTCAATGCGATCCAAGGATGCCCTTCTCAGGTTCCTCAAAGACAGTGTTAATGGACTGCTCCACGAAACATAAGTGTAACTCTGTGAGATGAATTCACACATCACCAAGAAATTTCTAAGAAAGCTTCTTTCTAGTTTTCATCTGAGGATATTTCCATTGTAACCGTAAGCTTCATTGCGCGAATAGGTATCCCATTGCAGATTTCCAGAAAACTTAGTTAGCAAACTGATCACTGAAGAGAAACGTGTAACTCTGTGAGTTTCATTCAGTCATGGCAATGCAGTTTCTCAGAAGGCTTCTTTCCAGTTTTGTGTCCGGAGCCATGAGGCCTGGAATTAGCCGACCTCTGTTGCTTGATCTCCGCAAAGCGGAGACAAGAGGGCACATTCTCGGGTTCTTTACTTACAAACCCTTCCCGCGCGCCCAATGCTTTTCCCACGCGCGCATAAGTTTCTCCCGCACGCGCCGAAGTTTCTCCCACGCGCGCCAAATCTGTTCCCGCTCGCAAACCTTTCCTGCACACACCAACCTTTCCCGCGCGCACACAAATATATTCCCGCCCAGAAAGACATGCAGCCCAGGGCGCAGGCGCGATCCCGCGCCCGGGAAAAGTACAAACCCACGGCGCATGCGCGATTGCAATTTGAGAAGACCCAGCCCCCGTCACCGCCCTGACCAAACCTCTTGCCCTGCCGGCCTATATAAGGCATGACCCTACACTCAATAAACGAGACTTGATCAGGCTGTTTGTCTTGTCTCCATTTCTTGTGTTTTCTTATCTCCTCCATTCACACTCCCCCTTCCAGGGCCCGTTCGACTCTCCTGCAGGTCGGGACACCTGGCGCCCGAATAGGGACCTGGACACGGGGGAAAAAGTGAGGAAGAAGGCACTAAAGTCGGCCGAAAGTGAAAGTGGAAAGAAATTCCTCCGGACGTCGTGGGAGCCTGCCGCGTTGGAACCAGAGGTGAGTAACAGTGTCTGATTATGGGACAAGAATTAAGCCAGCATCAAATTTATGTAGGGCAATTAAAAGAGGCTTTAAAAACACGAGGAGTAAAGGTTAAAAGTAATGATTTGTTTAAGTTTTTTGATTTTGTAAAAGAAACCTGCCCTTGGTTTCCACAAGAGGGGACCATTGACATAAAGAGGTGGCGTAGAGTGGGAGACTGTTTTCAAGATTACTATAGTACTTTTGGATCAGAGAATATTCCGGTGACAGCTTTTTCTTATCGGAATCTAATCAGAGATATAATAGATAAAAAGGAAAAAAAAAATCCTGAGGTAATGGCGGTGGTTACTCAGACTGAGGAAATATTAAGAGGCAGCTCCCAGACCGACCTCGAGAAATCCATATCTAATAAAGAAATAGACCTTATATCGCTACAAAGCGACCAGGAAGAGGCTGGGGTCCCCTTAATGACAAATACAGAAACATCAAATAAGGAAAAGTTCAAAAAATACCCAGTTTTACCTACAACTAATGAAAGCAAAAATAAAAATAACTTTAACCCTTCAGAAGTAAACTGGGATAATTTGGAGGAAGGGGCAGCAAAATATTATAATTCTGACTGGCCACAAACTCTTACTTATCCCCCTCCCTATAATAAGGCTTCTGCCCCCGCAGTTATGGCAGCAATAGACCCAAAAGAGGAGCTTAGAGAAAAAATTGTACAGGTTGAAGAGCAAATAAAGCTCGAAGAACTACATCAGTCTTTAATCACTAGATTGCAGAAATTAAGGACAGGAAGTGAGAGCGTTCAATACCCTAAAGGAATAGAGAAACCCTCTCACCCTCAGAGACCCGGACAGCATGTCCCAAAAGGAAGGTCGCTTGGTAGTAGGGATAGGGAGGATTCCTCTCCTCGAGATGTTTTTCCAGTAATGGAAACTACAGATGCGCAGGGTCGAGCCTGGAGACACCACAATGGCTTTGAATTTACTGTAATAAAAGAACTAAAAACTGCTGTCTCGCAATACGGAGCTACTGCCCCGTACACCCTGGCCATAGTCGAATCTGTGGCCGAAAATTGGCTCACTCCCATAGATTGGAATACCTTAGTTAGAGCAGTTCTTTCCGGAGGCGACCATCTGATTTGGAAGTCAGAATTTTATGAAAATTGTAGAGATACGGCCAAGAGAAACCAACCAAGCCAGAAATGTTTGGGATTTTGATATGCTAACTGGTTCGGGTAATTACACAGAAACCGATGCTCAGATGCAGTATGATCCTGGACTGTTTTCTCAAATCCAAGCAGCAGCTACCAAAGCCTGGAGAAAACTTCCTGTTAAGGGGGATCCAGGAGCCTCACTCACGGGGGTGAAACAAGGACCTGATGAGCCTTTTGCAGACTTTGTACATAGACTTTTAACCACAGCCAGCAGAATATTTGGAAATGCCGAGGCAGGGGTGGATTATGTAAAACAGCTAGCTTACGAAAACGCTAACCCAGCTTGTCAGGCAGCAATCAGACCTTATAGTAAGAAAACAGACTTAACAGGTTACATCCGCCTCTGTTCAGACATAGGGCCCTCATATCAACAGGGTTTGGCTATGGCTGCTGCCTTTAGTGGACAAACCATAAAAGACTTCCTCGCTAGTAAAAATAAAAAATAGCAAGGGGTGCTTCAAGTGCAGAAAAATGGGACACTTCGCTAGGGATTGTAAGGGAGAGCTAGCTAAGACCTTAGAGGCAAAAGCTCCAGGCCTCTGCCCTAGGTGTAAAAGAGGAAAACACTGGTCCAACGAATGTAAATCTAAAATTGACAATCAAGGAAATCCCCTAACACCTCAGCAGGGAAACGGATTGAGGGGCCGACCCCAGGCCCCGAAACAAGCTTATGGGGCGGTCAGTTTCGTACCAACCAACAACAATCCGTTTCACAGCTTAGTAGAGCAACCCCAGGAAGCGCAGGATTGGACCTCTGTTCCACCTCCCACACAGTATTAACCCCTGAAATGGGACCTCAGGCCCTAAGTACGGGCATATATGGGCCCCTACCCTCAAACATGTTTGGATTAATCCTGGGGAGAAGCAGCGTCACCATGAAAGGCCTACAGGTCTTTCCAGGAATAGTGGATAGTGATTATATAGGAGAAATCAAAATCATGGACAAGGCTATTGACAACATCATTATCATTCCTCAAGGGGATAGAATAGCGCAGTTACTCCTGTTACCATTGCTAAAAACAGCTCGGTTTTTATATGTGACAATAATAGGGCTTATACCTATTTACCTACTAACTGGACAGGACGCTGTGTCTTAGCCACACTTTTACCTGACATAGACATTATCCCTGGAGATGAGCCTGTGTCTATCCCAGCTATAGATCACTTTTTAGGAAGAAACAAAAGGGCAATACAATTTATCCCCTTAATTGCGGGATTAGGCATAACTACTGCCGTAGCAACTGGGGCTACAGGCCTAGGGGTTTCTGTTACTCAATACACCAAATTGTCTCGCCAACTGATCTCAGATATGCAGGCCATTTCGAGTACTATACAAGATTTACAAGATCAGGTAGATTCTCTGGCAGAAGTAGTGCTCCAAAATAGAAGAGGCCTAGATTTACTAACTGCAGAACAGGGAGGCATCTGCTTGGCTTTACAGGAGAAGTGCTGTTTCTATGCCAACAAATCCGGGATCGTCAGGGACAAAATCAGGCGTCTACAAGAAGACCTAGAAAAACGATGAAAAGAAATAACCGATAACCCATTTTGGACTGGGTTCCATGGACTCCGTCCCTATCTTATGCCATTCCTGGGCCCCCTGCTATGCCTATTGCTCTTACTCTCTATAGGACCTTTGGTCTTCAATAAGCTCATGACATTCATTAAGCAACAGGTCGAGGCTATCCAAGCGAAGCCTATACAGGTCCATTATCATCGCCTAGAACAAGAAGATCGCGGTGGTTCATACTCACACCCATTATGAACACCTTCCCTATGCGCTGAACTGGACAGCCAATGACGGGTAAGAGAGTATCATCTCTCACTAACCTAAGACAGGAGGGCCGTCATAAGCTACTGCCTAATCCCATGACGGGAACCAGTGATGAGATGCATTACTCCAACCTAAGACAGGCGCAGCTCCCGAGGGACAATCTTCTAGCCATAATTATATATAAAAAGGGGGGACCTGTCCGGAGCCATGAGGCCTGGAATTAGCCGACCTCTGTCGTTGATCTCCGCAAAGCGGACACAAGAGGGCACATTCCCAGGTTATTTCTTTACAAACCCTTCCCACGCGCGCCCAAAGCTTTCCCCGCGCGCGCCTAAGTTTCTCCCGCGCGTGCCAAAACTGTTCCCGGGCGCACCAACTTTTCCCGCGCGCGCGCAAATATTTTCCCGCCCAGGAAAATATGCAGCCCAGGGCGCAGGCGCGATCCCGTGCCCGAGAAAAGTACAAACCCACGGCGCATGCGCGATTGTAATTTGAGAAGACCCAGCCCCCGTCACCGCCCTGACCCAACCTCTTCCCCTGCCAGCCTATATAAGGCATGACCCTACACTCAATAAACGAGACTTGATCAGGCTGTTTGTCTTGTCTCCATTTCTTGTGTTTTCTTGTCTCCTCCATTCACACTCCCCCTTCGAGGGCCCGATTGACTGTCCTGCAGGTCGGGACAGTTTTGGTCTGAGGATATTTCCATTTTCACCATAGCCCTCAATGTGCTCCCAAATATACCTTTGTAGAATCCACGACAACAGTGTTACCAAACTGTTCCAAGAAGGGAAGGGTGGAACTCTGTTTGAAGAAGTCACACATCAGAAAGCAATCTCTCAGAAAGCTTCCCTCCAGTTATCATGTGAGGATATTTCCTTTTTCATCATGGGCCCCTATGGGCTCCCAACTATCACATTCCAGAATCCACGAAAAGAGTGTTACCAAACTGATTCCTGAAGTCTAAGTTATAAGTCCTTGAGATGAACTCACAGATCAGATGGAAGTTTCTCAGAAGGCTTCTTTCACGTTTTGAACGGAAGAAATTTCCTTTGTCAGCGCAGGCCTCAATGCGATCCAAGGAAGCCCTTCTCAGGTTCCTCAAAGACAGTGTTAATGGACTGCTTCACGAAACAGAAGTGTAACTCTGTGAGATGAATTCACACATCACCAAGTTTTTCTAAGAAAGCTTCCTTCTAGTTTTCATCTGAGGATATTTCCTTTGTCACCGTAAGCTACATGGCACTAAAGGGTATCCCACTGCAGATTTCCAGAAAACTTAGTTAGCTAACGGATCACTGAAGAGAAACGTGTAACTCTGTGAGTTGCATTCACACGGTGAAATGCAGTTTCTCAAAAGGCTTCTTTCCAGTTTTGATCTGAGGATATTCCCTTTTTAACCATAGCCCTCAATGAGTTCCCAAATATACCTTTGCAGAATCCATGACAACGGTGTTAGCAAACTGTTCCAAGAAGGGAAGGGTGGAACTCTGTGTGATGAAGTCACATATCAGAAAGGAATCCCTCAGAAAGCATCTCTCTAGGTATTATGTGAGGATATTTCCTTTTTCATCATGGGCCCCTATGGGCTCCCAAATATCACTTTCCAGATTCCACTAAAAGAGTGTTAGCAAACTGCTTCCTGAAATCTAAGTGATACGTCTGTGAGATGAACTCACAGATCATAAAGAAGTTTCTCAGAAAGCTTCTTTCACGTTCTGAACGGAAGAAATTTCCTTTATCAGCGTAGGCCTCAATGCGATCCAAGGAAGCCCTTCTCAGTGTCCTCAAAGACTATGTTAATGGAGTGCTCCACGAAACATAAGTGTAACTCTGTGAGATGAATTCACACATCACCAAGAAGTTTCTAAGAAAGCTTCTTTCTAGTTTTCAAGTTTTCATCTGAGGATATTTCCTTTGACACCATAAACTTCATTGCGCTAAGAGGTATCTCATTGCAGATTTCCAGATAACTTAGTTAACAAACTGATCGCCTATGAGAAACGTGTTACTCTGTGAGTTGCATTCACACATGGCAATGCAGTTTCTCAGAAAGCTTCTCTTTAGTTTTTATGTGAGGATATTTCCTTTTTCAACATAGCCCTCAATGAGCTCCTAAATATACCTTTGCAGAATCCACGAAAACAGTGTTAGCAAACTGTTCCAAGAAGGGAAGAGTGGAACTCTGTGTGATGAAGTCATACATCAGAAAGCAATCTCTCAGAAAGCTTCACTCTAGTTATTATGTGAGGATTTTTCCCTTTACACCATGGGTCCCTATGGGCTCCCAAATATCACTTTCCAGATTCCACGAAAAGAGTGTTAGCAAACTGCTTCCTGGAGTCTAAGTTACAAGTCTTTGACATGAATTCACAGATCAGAAAGAAGTTTCTCAGATAGCTTCTTTCACGTTTTTAACGGAAGAAATTTCCTTTATCAGCGTAGGCCTCAATGCGTTGCAAGGAGGCCCATCTCAGGTTCCTCAAAGACAGTGTTAATGGACTGCTCCAAAAACATAAGTGTAACTCTGTGAGATGAATTCACAAGAAGTTTCTAAGAAAGCTTCTAAGAAGTTTCTAAGAAAGCTTCTTCCTAGTTTTCATCTGAGGACATTTCCTTTGTCACCATAAGCTTCATTGCACTAAGAGCTATCCCATTGCATTTTTCCAGAAAACTTAGTTAGCAACCTAATCTCTAACGAGAAATGTGTAACTCTGTGAGTTGCATTCACTGATGGCAATGCAGTTTCTCAGAAGGCTTCTTTCCAGTTTTGATCTGAGGATATTTCCTTTTTCACCATAGCCCTCAATGAGCTCCCAAATATACCTTCGCAGAATCCACGACAACAGTGTTAGCAAACTGTTCCAAGAAGGGAAGGGTGGCACTCTGTGTGATGAAGTCACACATCAGAGAGCAATCTCTCAAAAAAATTCTCTCTAGTTATTATGTGAGGATATTTCCTTTTTCACCATGGGCCCCTACGGGCTCCCAAATATCACTTTCCAGAATCCACGAAAAGAGTGTACGCAAACTGCTTCATGAAGTCTAAATTATAAGTCTGTGAGATGAACTCACAGATCAGAAAGAAGTTTCTCAGAAAGCTTCTTCCACGTTTTGAACGGATGAAATTTCCTTTATCAGCGTAGGCCTCAATGCGATCCAGGGAAGCCATTCTCAGATTAATCAAAGACAGTGATAATGGACTGCTCCACGAAACATAAGTGTAACTCTGTGAGATGTATTCTCACATCACCAAGAAGTTTCTAAGAAAGCTTCTTTCTAGTTTTCATCTGTGGATATTTCCTTTGTCACCGTAAGGTTCATTGCGCTATGAAGTATCTAATTGCAGATTTCCAGAAAACTGTGTTAACAAAATGATCACTGCAGAGAAACCTGTAACTCTGTGAGTTGCATTCACACATGGCAATGCAGTTTCTCAGAAAGCTTCTCTTTAGTTATTATGTGAGGATAGTTCCTTTTTCACCATAGCCTTCAATGAGCTCCCAAATATACCTTTGCAGAATCCACGACAACAGTGTTAGCAAACTGTTCCAAGAAGGAAAATGTGGAACTCTGTGTGATGAAGCCACACATCAGAAAGGAATCTCACAGAAAGCTTCTATCTAGTTATTATGTCTGGATATTTCCTTTTTCACCATGGGCCCCTATGGGCTCCCAAATATCTCTTTACAGATTCCACGAAAAGAGTGTTAGCAAACTGCTTCCTTAAGTCTAAGTTATAAGTCTGTGAGATGAACTCACAGATCAGAAAGAAGTTTCTCAGAAAGCTTCTTTCACGTTTTGAACCGATGAAATTTCCTTTATCAGCGTAGGCCTCAATGCGATCCAAAGGAGCCTTTCTCAGATTCCTCAAAGACAGTGTTAATGGACTGCTCCACGAAACATAAGTGTAACTCTGTGAGATGAATTCACACATCAAAAAGAAGTTTCTATGAAAGCTTCTTTCTAATTTTCATCTGTGGATATTTCCTTGGTCACCGTAAGGTTCATTGCGCTATGAATTATCTAATTGCCGATTTCCAGAAAACTTTGTTCACTAACTGATCACTGAAGAGAAACGTGTAACTCTGTGAGTTGCATTCACACATGGCAATGCAGTTTCTCTGAAAGCTTCTCTTTAGTTATTATGTGAGGATATTTCCTTTTTCACCATAGCCATCAATGAGCTCCCAAATATACCTTTGCAGAATCCACGACAACAGTGTTAGCAAACTGTTCCAAGAAGGGAAGGGTTGAACTCTGTGTGACGAAGCCACACATCAGAAAGGAATCTCTCAGAAAGCTTCTCTCTAGTTGTTATGTGAGGATATTTCCTTTTTCACCATGGGCCCCTATGGGCTCCCAAATATCACTTTAGAAGATTCCACGAGAAGAGTGTTAGCAAACTGCTCCCTGAAATCTAAGTTATAAGTCTGTGAGATGAACTCACAGATCAGAAAGAAGTTTCTCAGAAAGCTTCTTTCAGGTTTTCAACGGATGAAATTTCCTTTATCAGCGTAGGCCTCAATGCGATCTAAAGAAGGCGTTCTCAGATTCCTCGAGGACAGTGTTAATGCACTGCTCCACGATACATAAGTGTAACTGTTTGAGATGAATTCACACATCACCAAGAAGTTTCTAAGAAAGCTTCTTTCTAGTTTTCTTCTATGGATATTTCCTTTGTCACCGTAAGGTTCATTGCGCTATGAAGTATCGAAGTGCAGATTTCCAGAAAACTGTGTTAACAAACTGATCACTGAAGAGAAACGTGTAACTCTGTGAGTTGCATTCACACATGGCAATGCAGTTTCTTTGAAAGATTCTTTTTAGTTATTATGTGAGGATATTTCCTTTTTCACCATAGCCCTCAATGAGCTCCCAAATATACATTTGCAGAATCCACGACAACAGTGTTAGCAAACTGTTCCATGAAGGAAAGGGTGTAACTCTGTGTGACGAAGCCACACATCAGAAAGGAATCTCTCAGAAAGTTTCTCTCTAGTTATTATGTGAGGATATTTCCTTTTTCACCATGGGCCCCTAAGGGCTCCCAAATATCACTTTACAGATTCCACGAAAAGAGTGTAAGCAAACTGCTTCCTGAAGTCTAAGTTATAAGTCTGTGAGATGAACTCACAGATCAGAAAGAAGTTTCTCAGAAAGTTTCTTCCACGTTATGAACGATGAAATTTCCTTTATCAGCGTAGGACTCAATGCGATCCAAAGAAGCCATTCTCAGATTCCTCAAAGACAGTGATAATGGACTGCTCCACGAAACATAAGTGTAACTCTGTGAGATGTATTCACACATCACCAAGAAGATCCTAAGAAAGCTTCTTTCTAGTTTTCATCTGTGGATATTTCCTTTGTTACCATAAGGTTCATTGCGCTATGAAGTATCTAATTGCAGATTTCCAGAAAACTGTGTTAACAAACTGATCACTGAAGAGAAACGTGTAACTCTATGAGTTGCATTCACACATGGCAATGCAGTTTCTCAGAAAGCTTCTCTTTAGTTATTATGTGAGGATATTTCCTTTTTTCCCATAACCCTCAATGAGCTCCAAAATATACCTTGGCAGAATCCACGACAACAGTGTTAGCAAACTGTTCCAAGAAGGGAAGTGTGGAACTCTGTGTAATGAAGCCACACATCCGAAAGGAATCTCTCAGAAAGCTTCTCTCTAGTTATTATGTGAGGATATTTCCTTTTTCACCATGGGCCCCTATGGGCTCCCAAATATCACTTTACAGTTTCCACGAAAAGAGTGTTAGCAAAGTGCTTCCTGAAATCTAATTTACAAGTCTGTGAGATGGACTCACAGATCAGAAAGAAGTTTCTCAGAAAGCTTCTTTCACGTTTTGAACGGATGAAATTTCCTTTATCAGCATAGGCCTCAAAGCGATCCAAATAAGTCGTTCTCAGATTCCTCAAAGACAGTGTTAATGGACTCCACGAAACATAAGTGTAACTCTGTGAGATGAATTCACACATCACCAAGAAGTTTCTAAGAAAGCGTCTCTCTGGTTTTCATCTGTGGATATTTTCTTTGTCACCGTAAGTTTCATTGCGCTATTAAGTATCTAATTGCCGATTTCCAGAAAACTGTGTTAACAAACTGATCACTGAAGAGAAACGTGCAACTCTGTGAGTTGCATTCACACATGGCAATGCAGTTTCTCAGAAAGCTTCTCTTTAGTTATTATGTGAGGATATTTCCTTTTTCACCATAGCCCTCAAAGAGCTCCCAAATATACCTTTGCAGAATCCACGACAACAGTGTTAGCAAACTGTTCCAAGAAGGGAAGGGTGGAACTCTGTGTGATGAAGCCACACATCAGAAAGGAATCTCTCAGAAAGGTTCTCTGTAGTTATTATGTGAGGATATTTCCTTTTTCAACATGGGCCGTGTGAGCTCCCAAATATCACTTTAAAGATTCCACGAAAAGAGTGTTAGCAAACTGTTTCCTGAAGTCTAAGTTGTAAGTCTGTGAGATGACCTCACAGATCAGAAAGAAGTTTCTCAGAAAGCTTCTTTCAGGTTTTGAACGGATGAAACTTCCATTATCAGCGTAGGCTTCAATGCGATCCAAAGAAGCCGTTCTCAGATTCCTCAAAGACAGTGTTAATGGACTGCTCCACGAAACATAAGTGTAACTCTGTGAGATGAATTCACACATCACCAAGAAGTTTCTAAGATAGCTTCTTTCTAGTTTTCATCTGTGGATATTTCCTTTGTCACCGTAAGGTTCATTGCGCTATGAAGTAACTAATTGCAGATTTCCAGAAAACTGTGTTAACAAACTGATCACTGAAGAGAAACGTGTAACTCTGTGAGTTGCATTCACACATGGCAATGCAGTTTCTCAGAAAGCTTCTCTTTAGTTATTATGTGAAGATATTTCCTTTTTCACCATAGCCCTCAATGAGCTCCCAAATATACCTTTGCAGAATCCACGACAACAGTGTTAGCAAACTGTTCCAAGAAGGGAAGGGTGGAACTCTGTGTGATGAAGCCACACATCAGAAAGGAATCTCTCAGAAAGCTTCTCTCTATTTATTATGTGAGGATATTTAATTTTTCACCATGGGCCCCTAAGGGCTCCCAAATATCAATTTACAAATTCAACGAAAAGAGTGTTAGGAAACTGCTTCCTGAAATCTAAGTTATAAGTCTGTGAGATGAACTCACAGACCAGAAAGAGGTTTCTCAGAAAGCTTCTTTCACGTTTTGAACGGATGAAATTTCCTTTATCAGCGAAGGCCTCAGTGCCATCCAAAGAAGAAGTTCTCAGATTCCTCAAAGACAGTGTTTATGGACTGCTCCACGAAACATAAGTGGAACTCTGTGAGATGAATTCACACATCACCAAGATGTTTCTAAGAAAGTTTCTTTCTAGTTTTCATCTGTGGATATTTCCTTTGTCACCGTAAGATTTATTGCGTTATGAAGTATCGAATTGCAGATTTCCAGAAAACTGTGTTAACAGACTGATCACTGAAGAGAAACGTGTAACTCTGTGAGTTGCATTCACACATGGCAATGCAGTTTCTCAGAAAGCTTCTCTTTAGTTATTATGTGAGGATATTTCCTTTTTCACCATAGCTCTCAAAGAGCTCCCAAATATACCTTTACAGAATCCACGACAACAGTGTTAGCAAACTGTTCCAAGAAGGGAAGTGTTGAACTCTGTGTGACGAAGCCACACATCAGAAAGGAATCTCTCAGAAAGCTTCTCTCTAGTTATTATGTGAGGATATTTCCCTTTTCACCATGTGCTCCTAAGGGCTGCCAAATATCACTATACAGATTCCACGATAAGAGTGATAGCAAACTGCTTCCTGAAATCTAATTTATAAGTCTGTGAGATGAACTCACAGATCAGAAAGAAGTTTCTCAGAAAGCTTCTTTCACGTTTTGAACGGATGAAATTTCCATTATCAGCGTAGGCCTCAATGCGATCCAAAGTAGCCATTCTCAGATTCCTCAAAGACAGTGTTAATGGACTGCTCCACGAAACATAAGTGTACCTCTGTGAGATGAATTCACACATCACCAAGAAGTTTCTAAGAAAGCTTCTTTTTACTTTTCATCTTTGGATATTACCTTTGTCACCGTAAGGTTCATTGCGCTATGAAGTATCTAATAGCAGATTTCCAGAAAACTGTGTTTACAAACTGATCACTGAAGAGAAACGTTTAACTCTGTGAGTTGCATTCACACATGGCAATACAGTTTCTCAGAAAGCTTCTCTTTAGTTATTATGTGAGGATATTTCCTTTTTCACCACGGTTCTCAATGAGCTCCCAAATATACCTTTGCAGAATCCACGACAAAAGTGTTAGCAAACTTGCAGGAAGTGAAGGGTTGAACTCTGTGTGAGGAAGCCACACATCAGAAAGGAATCTCTCAGAAAGCTTCTCTCTAGTTATTATGTGAGGATATTTCCTTTTTCACATTGGGCCTCTAATTGCTCCCAAATAAGACTTTACAGATTCCACGAAAAGAGTGTAAGCAAACTGCTACCTGCAGTCTAAGTTATAAGTCTGTGAGATGAACTCACAGATCGGAAAGACATTTCTCAGAAAGCTTCTTTCAGGTTTTCAACGGATGAAATTTCCTTTATCAGCGTAGGCCTCAATGCGATCTAAAGAAGGCGTTCTCAGATTCCTCGAGGACAGTGTTAATGCACTGCTCCACGATACATAAGTGTAACTGTTTGAGATGAATTCACACATCACCAAGAAGTTTCTAAGAAAGCTTCTTTCTAGTTTTCTTCTATGGATATTTCCTTTGTCACCGTAAGGTTCATTGCGCTATGAAGTATCGAAGTGCAGATTTCCAGAAAACTGTGTTAACAAACTGATCACTGAAGAGAAACGTGTAACTCTGTGAGTTGCATTCACACATGGCAATGCAGTTTCTTTGAAAGATTCTTTTTAGTTATTATGTGAGGATATTTCCTTTTTCACCATAGCCCTCAATGAGCTCCCAAATATACATTTGCAGAATCCACGACAACAGTGTTAGCAAACTGTTCCATGAAGGAAAGGGTGTAACTCTGTGTGACGAAGCCACACATCAGAAAGGAATCTCTCAGAAAGTTTCTCTCTAGTTATTATGTGAGGATATTTCCTTTTTCACCATGGGCCCCTAAGGGCTCCCAAATATCACTTTACAGATTCCACGAAAAGAGTGTAAGCAAACTGCTTCCTGAAGTCTAAGTTATAAGTCTGTGAGATGAACTCACAGATCAGAAAGAAGTTTCTCAGAAAGTTTCTTCCACGTTATGAACGATGAAATTTCCTTTATCAGCGTAGGACTCAATGCGATCCAAAGAAGCCATTCTCAGATTCCTCAAAGACAGTGATAATGGACTGCTCCACGAAACATAAGTGTAACTCTGTGAGATGTATTCACACATCACCAAGAAGATCCTAAGAAAGCTTCTTTCTAGTTTTCATCTGTGGATATTTCCTTTGTTACCATAAGGTTCATTGCGCTATGAAGTATCTAATTGCAGATTTCCAGAAAACTGTGTTAACAAACTGATCACTGAAGAGAAACGTGTAACTCTATGAGTTGCATTCACACATGGCAATGCAGTTTCTCAGAAAGCTTCTCTTTAGTTATTATGTGAGGATATTTCCTTTTTTCCCATAACCCTCAATGAGCTCCAAAATATACCTTGGCAGAATCCACGACAACAGTGTTAGCAAACTGTTCCAAGAAGGGAAGTGTGGAACTCTGTGTAATGAAGCCACACATCCGAAAGGAATCTCTCAGAAAGCTTCTCTCTAGTTATTATGTGAGGATATTTCTTTTTCACCATGGGCCCCTATGGGCTCCCAAATATCACTTTACAGTTTCCACGAAAAGAGTGTTAGCAAAGTGCTTCCTGAAATCTAATTTACAAGTCTGTGAGATGGACTCACAGATCAGAAAGAAGTTTCTCAGAAAGCTTCTTTCACGTTTTGAACGGATGAAATTTCCTTTATCAGCATAGGCCTCAAAGCGATCCAAATAAGTCGTTCTCAGATTCCTCAAAGACAGTGTTAATGGACTCCACGAAACATAAGTGTAACTCTGTGAGATGAATTCACACATCACCAAGAAGTTTCTAAGAAAGCGTCTGTCTGGTTTTCATCTGTGGATATTTTCTTTGTCACCGTAAGTTTCATTGCGCTATTAAGTATCTAATTGCCGATTTCCAGAAAACTGTGTTAACAAACTGATCACTGAAGAGAAACGTGCAACTCTGTGAGTTGCATTCACACATGGCAATGCAGTTTCTCAGAAAGCTTCTCTTTAGTTATTATGTGAGGATATTTCCTTTTTCACCATAGCCCTCAAAGAGCTCCCAAATATACCTTTGCAGAATCCACGACAACAGTGTTAGCAAACTGTTCCAAGAAGGGAAGGGTGGAACTCTGTGTGATGAAGCCACACATCAGAAAGGAATCTCTCAGAAAGGTTCTCTGTAGTTATTATGTGAGGATATTTCCTTTTTCAACATGGGCCGTGTGAGCTCCCAAATATCACTTTAAAGATTCCACGAAAAGAGTGTTAGCAAACTGCTTCCTGAAGTCTAAGTTGTAAGTCTGTGAGATGACCTCACAGATCAGAAAGAAGTTTCTCAGAAAGCTTCTTTCAGGTTTTGAACGGATGAAACTTCCATTATCAGCGTAGGCTTCAATGCGATCCAAAGAAGCCGTTCTCAGATTCCTCAAAGACAGTGTTAATGGACTGCTCCACGAAACATAAGTGTAACTCTGTGAGATGAATTCACACATCACCAAGAAGTTTCTAAGATAGCTTCTTTCTAGTTTTCATCTGTGGATATTTCCTTTGTCACCGTAAGGTTCATTGCGCTATGAAGTAACTAATTGCAGATTTCCAGAAAACTGTGTTAACAAACTGATCACTGAAGAGAAACGTGTAACTCTGTGAGTTGCATTCACACATGGCAATGCAGTTTCTCAGAAAGCTTCTCTTTAGTTATTATGTGAAGATATTTCCTTTTTCACCATAGCCCTCAATGAGCTCCCAAATATACCTTTGCAGAATCCACGACAACAGTGTTAGCAAACTGTTCCAAGAAGGGAAGGGTGGAACTCTGTGTGATGAAGCCACACATCAGAAAGGAATCTCTCAGAAAGCTTCTCTCTATTTATTATGTGAGGATATTTAATTTTTCACCATGGGCCCCTAAGGGCTCCCAAATATCAATTTACAAATTCAACGAAAAGAGTGTTAGGAAACTGCTTCCTGAAATCTAAGTTATAAGTCTGTGAGATGAACTCACAGACCAGAAAGAGGTTTCTCAGAAAGCTTCTTTCACGTTTTGAACGGATGAAATTTCCTTTATCAGCGAAGGCCTCAGTGCCATCCAAAGAAGAAGTTCTCAGATTCCTCAAAGACAGTGTTTATGGACTGCTCCACGAAACATAAGTGGAACTCTGTGAGATGAATTCACACATCACCAAGATGTTTCTAAGAAAGTTTCTTTCTAGTTTTCATCTGTGGATATTTCCTTTATCACCGTAAGATTTATTGCGTTATGAAGTATCGAATTGCAGATTTCCAGAAAACTGTGTTAACAGACTGATCACTGAAGAGAAACGTGTAACTCTGTGAGTTGCATTCACACATGGCAATGCAGTTTCTCAGAAAGCTTCTCTTTAGTTATTATGTGAGGATATTTCCTTTTTCACCATAGCTCTCAAAGAGCTCCCAAATATACCTTTACAGAATCCACGACAACAGTGTTAGCAAACTGTTCCAAGAAGGGAAGTGTTGAACTCTGTGTGACGAAGCCACACATCAGAAAGGAATCTCTCAGAAAGCTTCTCTCTAGTTATTATGTGAGGATATTTCCCTTTTCACCATGTGCTCCTAAGGGCTGCCAAATATCACTATACAGATTCCACGATAAGAGTGATAGCAAACTGCTTCCTGAAATCTAATTTATAAGTCTGTGAGATGAACTCACAGATCAGAAAGAAGTTTCTCAGAAAGCTTCTTTCACGTTTTGAACGGATGAAATTTCCATTATCAGCGTAGGCCTCAATGCGATCCAAAGTAGCCATTCTCAGATTCCTCAAAGACAGTGTTAATGGACTGCTCCACGAAACATAAGTGTACCTCTGTGAGATGAATTCACACATCACCAAGAAGTTTCTAAGAAAGCTTCTTTTTACTTTTCATCTTTGGATATTACCTTTGTCACCGTAAGGTTCATTGCGCTATGAAGTATCTAATAGCAGATTTCCAGAAAACTGTGTTTACAAACTGATCACTGAAGAGAAACGTTTAACTCTGTGAGTTGCATTCACACATGGCAATACAGTTTCTCAGAAAGCTTCTCTTTAGTTATTATGTGAGGATATTTCCTTTTTCACCACGGTTCTCAATGAGCTCCCAAATATACCTTTGCAGAATCCACGACAAAAGTGTTAGCAAACTTGCAGGAAGTGAAGGGTTGAACTCTGTGTGAGGAAGCCACACATCAGAAAGGAATCTCTCAGAAAGCTTCTCTCTAGTTATTATGTGAGGATATTTCCTTTTTCACATTGGGCCTCTAATTGCTCCCAAATAAGACTTTACAGATTCCACGAAAAGAGTGTAAGCAAACTGCTACCTGCAGTCTAAGTTATAAGTCTGTGAGATGAACTCACAGATAGGAAAGACATTTCTCAGAAAGCTTCTTTCACGTTTTGAACGGATGAAATTTCCTTTATCAGCGTAGGCCTCAATGCGATCCAAAGAAGCCGTTCTCAGATTCCTCAAAGACAGTGTTAATGGACTGCTCCTCGAAACAAAATGTAACTCTGTGAGATGAATTCACACATCACCAAAAGTTTCTAAGAAAGCTTCTTTCTAGTTTTCATCTGTGGATATCTCCTTTGTCACCGTAAGGTTCATTGCGCTATGAAGTATCTAATTGCAGATTTCCAGAAAACTGTGTTAACAAACTGATCACTGAAGAGAAACGTGTAAATCTATGAGTTGCATTCACACATCGCAATGCAGTTTCTCAGAAAGCTTCTCTTTAGTTATTATGTGAGGATATTTCCTTTTTAACCATAGCCCTCAATGAGCTCCCAAATATACCTTTGCAGAATCCACGACAACAGTGTTAGCAAACTGTTCCAAGAAGGGAAGGGTGGAACTCTGGGTGATGAAGCCGCACATCATAAAGAAATCTCTCAGAAAGCTTCTCTCTAGTTATTATGTGAGGATATTTCCTTTTTCACAATGGGCCCCTATGGGCTCACAAATATCACTTTACAGATTCCACGAAAAGAGTGTTAGCCAACTGCTTCCTGAATTCTAAGTCATAAGCCTGTGAGATGAACTCACAGATCAGAAAGAAGTTTCTCAGAAACCTTCTTTCACGTTTTGAACGATGAAATTTCCGTTATCAGCGTAGGCCTCAATGCGATCCAAAGAAGCCGTTCTCAGATTCCTCAAATACAGTGTTAATGGACTGCTCCACGAAACATAAGTGTAACACTCTGAGATGAATTCACACATCACCAAGGAGTTTCTAAGAAAGCTTCTTTCTAGTTTTCATCTGTGGCTATTTCCTTTGTCACCATAAGGATCATTGCGCTATGAAGTATCTAATTGCAGATTTCCAGAAAACTGTGTTAACAAACTGATCACTGAAGAGAAACGTGTAACTCTGTGAGTTGCATTCACACATGGCAATGCAGTTTCTCAGAAAGCTTCTCTTTAGTTATTATGTGAGGATATTTCCTTTTTCACCATAGCCCTCAATGAGCTCCCAAATATACCTTTGCAGAATCCACGAAAACAGTGTTAGCAAACTGTTCCAAGAAGGGAAGTGTGGAACTCTGTGTGATGAAGCCGCACATCAGAAAGGAATCTCTCAGAATGCTTCCCAGTAGTTATTATGTGAGGATATTTCCTTCTTCACCATGGGCCCCTATGGGCTCCCAAATATCACTTTACAGATTCCACAAAAAGAGTGTTAGCAAACTGCTTCCTGAATTCTAAGTTATAAGCCTGTGATATGAACTCACAGATCAGAAAAAACTTTCTCAGAAATCTTCTTTCACGTTTTGAACAATGAAATTTCCTTTATCAGCGTAGGCCTCAATGCGATTCAAAGAAGCCCTTCTCAGATTACTCAGAGACAGTGTTAATGGACTCCACGAAACATAAGTGTAAATCTGTGAGATGAATTCACACATCACCAAGTAGTTTCTAAGAAAGATTCTTTCTAGTTTTCATCTGAGGATATTTCCTTTGTCACCATAGGTTTCATTGCGCTATGAAGTATCAAATTGCCGATTTCCAGAAAACTGTGTTAACAAACTGATCACTGAAGAGAAACGTGTAATTTTGTGAGTTGCATTCACACATGGCAATGCAGTTTCTCAGAAAGCTTCTCTTTAGTTATTATGTGAGAGTATTTCTTTTTCACCGTAGCCCTCAATGAGCTCTCAAATATACCTTTGCAGAATCCACGAAAACAGTGTTGGCAAACCGTTCCAAGAAGGGAAGGGTGGAACTCTGTGTGATGAAGCCACACATCAGAAAGGAATCTCTCAGAAAGCTTCTCTCTAGTTATTATGTGAGGATATTTCCTTTTTCAACATGGGCCCCTAAGGGCTACCAAATATCACTTTACACATTACACGAAAAGAGTGTTAGCAAACTGCTTCCTGATCTGAGTTATAAGTCTGTGAGATGAACACACAGTTCAGAAAGAAGTTTCTCAGAAAGCTTCTTTCACGTTTTGAACGGATGACATTTCCTTTATCAGCGTAGGCCTCAATGCGATCCAAAGAAGCCATTCTCAGATTCCTCAAAGACAGTGTTAACGGACTGCTAACGAAACATAAGTGTAACACTGTGAGATGAATTCACACATCACCAAGAAGTTTCTAAGAAAGCTCCTTTATAGTTTTCATCTGTGGATAATTCCTTTGTCACCGTAAGGTTCATTGCGCTATGTAGTATCTAATTGCAGATTTCCAGAAAACTGTGTTAACAAACTGATCACTGAAGAGAAACCTGTAACTCTGTGAGTTGCATTCACACATGGCAATGCAGTTTCTCAGAAAGCTTCTCTTTAGTTATTATGTGAGGATATTTCCTTTTTCACCCTAACCCTCAATGAGCTCCCAAATATACCTTTGCAGAATCCACGACAACAGTGTTAGCAAACTGTTCCAAGAAGGGAAGGGTGGAACTCTGTGTGATGAAGCCGCACATCATAATGAAATCTCTCAGAAAGCTTCTCTCTAGTTATTATGTGAGGATATTTCCTTTTTCACCATGGGCCCCTATGGGCTCACAAATATCACTTTACAGATTCCACGAAAAGAGTGTTAGCAAACTGCTTCCTGAAGACTAAGTTACAAGCCTGTGAGACGAACTCACAGATCAGAAAGAAGTTTCTCAGAAAGCTTCTTTCACGTTTTGAACGACGAATTTTCCTTTATCAGAGTAGGCCTCAATGCGATCCAAAGAAGCCGTTCTCATATTCCTCAAAGACAGTGTTAATGGACTGCTCGACGAAACATAAGTGTAACTCTGTGAGATGAATTCACACATCATCAAGAAGTTTCTAAGAAAGCTTCTTTCCAGTTTTCATCTGTGGACATTTCCTTTGTCACCGTAAGGTTCATAGCGCTATAAAGTATCGAATTGCAGATTTCCAGAAAACTGTGTTAACAAACTGATCACTGAAGAGAAACGTGTAACTCTGTGAGTTGCATTCACTCATGGCAATGCAGTTTTTAAAAGAGCTTCTCTTTAGTTACTATGTGAGGATATTTCCTTTTTCACCATAGCCCTCAATGAGCTCCCAAATATACCTTTGCAGAATCCACGACAACAGTTTTAGCAAACTGTTCCAAGAAGGGAAGGGTGGAACTCTGTGTGATGAAGTCGCACATCATAATGAAATCTCTCAGAAAGCTTCTCTCTAGTTATTATGTGAGGATATTTCCTTTTTCACCATGGGCCCCTATGGGCTCACAAATATCACTTTACAGATTCCAGGAAAAGAGTGTTAGCAAACTGCTTCCTGAAGTCTAAGTTATAAGCCTGTGAGACGAACTCGCAGATCAGAAAGAAGTTTCTCAGAAAGCTTCTTTCACGTTTTGAACGACGAATTTTCCTTTATCAGAGTAGGCCTCAATGCGATCCAAAGAAGCCGTTCTCAAATTCCTCAAAGACAGTGTTAATGGACTGCTCCACGAAACATAAGTGTAACTCTGTGAGATGAATTCACACATCACCATGAAGTTTCTAAGAAAGCTTCTTTCCAGGTTTCATCTGTGGGCATTTCCTTTGTCACCGTAAGGTTCATTGCGCTATAAAGTATCTAATTGCAGATTTCCAGAAAACTGTGTTAACAAACTGATCACTGAAGAGAAACGTGTAACTCTGTGAGTTGCATTCACACATGGCAATGCAGTTTCTCAGAAAGCTTCTCTTTAGTTATTATGTGAGGATATTTCCTTTTTCACCATAGCCCTCAATGAGCTCACAAATATACCTTTGCAGAATCCACGAAAACAGTGTTAGCAAACTGTTCCAAGGAGGGAAGTGTGGAACTCTGTGTGATGAAGCTGCATATCAGAAAGGAATCTCTCAGAGTGCTTCCCAGTAGTTATTATGTGAGGATATTTCCTTCTTCACCATGGGCCCCTATGGGCTCCCAAATATCACTTTACAGATTCCACGAAAAGAGTGTAAGCACACTGCTTCCTGAAGTCTAAGTTATAAGCCTGTGAGATGAACTCACAGATCAGAAAGAAGTTTCTCAGAAAGCTTCTTTCACGTTTTGAACGATGAAATTTCCTTTATCAGCGTAGGCCTCAATGCGATTCAAAGAAACCGTTCTCAGATTCCTCAAAGACAGTGTTAATGGACTCCACGAAACATAAGTGTAACTCTGTGAGATGAATTCACACATCACCAAGTAGTTTCTAAGAAAGCTTCTTTCTAGTTTTCATCTGAGGATATTTCCTTTGTCACCGTAAGGTTCATTGCGCTATGAAGTAGCTAATTGCCGATTTCCAGAAAACTGTGTTAAGAAACTGATCACTGAAGAGAAACGTGTAACTCTGTGAGTTGCATTCACACATGGCAATGCAGTTTTTCAGAAAGCTTCTATTTAGTTATTATGTGAGGATATTTCCTTTTTCAGCATAGCTCTCAATGAGCTCCCTATATACCTTTGCAGAATCCACGAAAACAGTGTTAGCAAACTATTCCAAAAAGTGAAGGGTTGAACTCTGTGTGATGAAGCCACACATCAGAAAGGAATCTGTCAGAAAGCTTCTCTCTAGTTATTTTGTGAGGATATTTCCTTTTTCACCATGGGCCCCTACGGGCTCCCAAATATCACTTTACAGATGCCACGAAAAGAGTGTTACCAAACTGCTTCCTGAAATCTAAGTTATAAGTCTGTGAGATGTACTCACAGATTACAAAGAAGTTTCTCAGAAAGTTTCTTTCAAGTTTTGAACGGATGAAATTTCCTTTATCTGCGAAGGCCTCAATGCGATCCAAAGAAGCAGTTCTCAGATTCCCCAAAGACAGTGGTAATGGACTGCTCCAGGAAACCTAAGTGTAACTCTGTGAGATGAATTCACACATCACCAAGAAGTTTCTAAGAAAGCTTCTTTCTTGTTTTCATCTCTGGATATTTCCTTTGTCACGGTTAGGTTCATTGCGCTATGAAGTATCGAATTGCAGATTTCCAGAAAACTGTATTAACAAACTGATCACTGAAGAGAAACGTGTAACTCCGTGAGTTGCTTTTACACATGGCAATGCAGTTTCTCAGAAAGCTTCTCTTTCGTTATTATGTGAGGATAGTTCCTTTTTCAGCAGAGCCCTCAATGAGCTCCCAAATATACCTTTGCAGAATCCACGACAACAGTGTTAGCAAACTGTTCCAAGAAGGGAAGGGTGGAACTCTGTGTGATGAAGCCGCACATCAGAAAGAAATCTCTCAGAAAGCTTCTCTCTAGTTATTATGTGATGATATTTCGTTTTTCACCACGGGACCCTATGGGCTCCCAAATATCACTTTACAGATTCCACGAAAAGAGTGTAAGCAAACTGCTTCCTGCAGTCTAAGTTATAAGCCTGTGAGATGAATTCCACAGATCAGACAGACGTTTCTCAGAAAGCTTCCTTCACGTTTTGAACGGATGAAATTTCCTTTATCAGCGTAGGCCTCAATGCGATCCAAAGAAGCCGTTCTCACATTCCTCAAAGACAGTGTTAATGGACTGCTCCAAGAAACATAAGTGTAACTCTGTAAGATTAATTCACACATCACCAAGAAGTTTCTAAGACAACTTCTTTTTAGTTTTCATCTGTGGATATTTCCTTTGTCACCGTAAGGTTCATTGCGCTATGAAGTATCGAATTGCAGATTTCCAGAAAACTGTGTTAACAAACTGATCACTGAAGAGAAACGTGTAACTCTGTGAGTTGCATTCACACATGGCAATGCAGTTTCTCAGAAAGCTTCTCTTTAGTTATTATGTGAGGATATTTCCTTTTTTCGCCATAGCTCTCAATGAGCTCCCAAAATACCTTTGCAGAATCCACGACAACAGTGTTAGCAAACTGTTCCAAGAAGTGAAGGGTTGAACTCTGTGTGATGAAGCCACACATCAGAAAGGAATCTCTCAGAAAGCTTCTCTCTAGTTATTATGTGAGGATATTTCCTTTTTCACCATGGGCCCCTATGGGCTCCCAAATATCACTTTACAGATTCCACGAAAAGAGTGTTAGCAAACTGCTTCCTGAAATCTAAGTTACAAGTCTGTGAGATGAACACACAGATCAGAAAGAAGTTTCTCAGAAAGCTTCTTTCACGTTTTGAACGGATGAAATTTCCTTTATCAGCGAAGGCCTCAATGCGATCCAACGAAGCACTTCTCAGATTCCTCAAAGACAGTGTTAATGGACTGCTCCACGAAACATAAGTGTAACTCTGTGAGATGAATTCACACATCACCAAGTAGTTTCTATGAAAGATTCTTTCTAGTTTTCATCTGAGGATATTTCCTTTGTCACCATAAGTTTCATTGCGCTATGAAGTATCTAGTTGCCGATTTCCAGAAAACTGTGTTAACAAACTGATCTCTGAAGAGAAACGTGTAACTCTTTGAGTTGCATTCAAACATGGCAATGCAGTTTCTCATAAAGCTTCTCTTTAGTTATTATGTGAGGATATTTCATTTTTCACCATAGCCCTCAAAGAACTCCCAAGTATACCTTTGCAGAATCCACGACAACAGTGTTAGCAAACTATTCCAAGAAGGGAAGGGTGGAACTCTGTGTGATGAAGGCGCACATCATAAAGAAATCTCTCAGAGAGTTCTCTCTAGTTATTATGTGAGGATATTTCCTTTTTCACATTGGACCTCTAATTGCTCCCAAATAAGACTTTACAGATTCCACGAAAAGAGTGTAAGCAAACTGCTACCTGCAGTCTAAGTTATAAGTCTGTGAGATGAACTCACAGATCGGAAAGACGTTTCTCAGAAAGCTTCTTTCACGTTTTGAACGGATGAAATTTCCTTTATCAGCGTAGGCCTCAATGCGATCCAAAGAAGCCGTTCTCAGATTCCTCAAAGACAGTGTTAATGGACTGCTCCACGAAACAAAAGTGTAACTCTGTGAGATGAATTCACACATCACCAAGAAGTTTCTAAGAATGCTTCTTTCTAGTTTTCATCTGTGGATATCTCCTTTGTCACCGTAAGGTTCATTGCGCTATGAAGTATCGAATTGCAGATTTCCAGAAAACTGTGTTAACAAACTGATCACTGAAGAGAAACGTGTAACTCTGTGAGTTGCATTCACACATCGCAATGCAGTTTCTCAGAAAGCTTCTCTTTAGTTATTATGTGAGGATATTTCCTTTTTCACTATGGGTCCGTATGGGCTCCCAAATATCACTTTACAGATTCCACGAAAAAAGTGTTAGCAAACAGCATCCTGAAATCTAAGTTATAAGTCTGTGAGGTGAACTCACGGATCAGAAAGACGTTTCTCAGAAAGCTGCTTTCACGTTTTGAACGCATGAAGTTTCCTTTATCAGCGTAGGCCTCAATACGATCCAAAGAAGCCGTTCTCAGATTCCTCAAAGACAGTGTTAATGGACAGCTCCAAGAAACATAAGTGTAACTCTGTGAGATGAATTCACACATCACCAAGAAGTTTCTTAGAAAGCTTCTTTTTCGTTTTCATCTGTGGATATTTACTTTGTCACCGTGAGGTTCATTGCGCTATGAAGTATCTAATTGCAGATTTCAGGAAAACTGTGTTAACAAACTGATCACTGAAGAGAAACGTGTACCTCTGTGAGTTGCATTCACACATGGCAATGCAGTTTGTCAGAAAGCTTTTCCTTAGTTATTATGTTAATATATTTCCTTTTTCACCATAGCCCTCAATGAGCTCCCAAATATACCTTTGCAGAATCCACCACAACAGTGTTAGCAAACTGTTCCAAGAAGGGAAGGGTGGAACTCTGTCTGATGAAGCCACACATCAGAAAGGAATCTCTCAGAAAGCTTCACTCTAGTTAATAGGTGAGGATATTTCCTTTTTCACCATGGGCCCTTATGGGCTCCCAAATATCACTTTGCAGATTCCACGAAAAGAGTGCTAGAAAACTGCTTCCTGAAGTCTAAGTTATAAGTCTGTGAGATGAACTCACAGATCAGAAAGAAGTTTCTCAGAAAGCTTCTCTCACGTTTTGAACGGATGAAATTTCCTTTATCAGCGTAGGCTTCAATGCGATCCAAAGAAGCCGTTCTCAGATGCCTCAAAGACAGTGTTAATGGACTGCTCCATGAAACATAAGTGTAACTCTGTGAGATGAATTCACACATCACCAAGAAGTTTCTAAGATAGCTTCTTTCTAGTTTTCATCTGTGGATATTTCCTTTGTCACCATAAGGTTCATTGTGCTATGAAGTATCTAATTGCAGATTTGCAGACAACTGTGTTAACAAACTGATCACTGAGTAGAAACGTTTAACTCTGTGAGTTGCATTCACACATGGCAATTCAGTTTCTCAGAAAGCTTCTCCTTAGTTATTATGGAAGGATATTTCCTTTTTCACCATAGCCCTCAATGAGCTGCCAAATATACATTTGCAGAATCCACGACAACAGTGTTAGCAAACTGTTCCAAGAAGGGAAGGGTGGAACTCTGTGTGATGAAGCCACACATCAGAAAGGAATCTCTCAGAAAGCTTCTCTCTAGTTCTTATGTGAGGATATTTCCTTTTTCACCATGGGAACCCATGGGCTCCCAAATATCACTTTACAGATTCCACGAAAATAGTGTTAGCAAACTGCTTCCTGAAGTCTAAGTTATAAGTCTGTGAGATGAACTCACAGATCAGAAGGACGTTTCTCAGAAAGCTTCTTTCACGTTTTGAACGGATGAAATTTCCTTTATCAGCGTAGGCCTCAATGCGATCCATAGAAGCCATTCTCAGATTCCTCAAAGACAGTGTTAATGGACTGTTCCACGAAACATAAGTGTAACTCTGTGAGATGAACTCACACATCACCAAGAATTTTCTAAGATAGCTTCTTTCTAGTTTTCATCTGTGGATATTTCCTTTTTCACCGTAAGGTTCATTGCGCTATGAAGTATCTAATTGCAGATTTCAAGAAAACTGTGTTAACAAACTGATCACTGAGGAGTAACATGTAACTCTGTGAGTTGCATTCACACATGGCAATGCAGTTTCTCAGAAAGCTTCTCTTTAGTTATTATGTGAGGATATTACCTTTTTCACTATGGGCCCCTATGGGCTCCCAAATATCACTTTACAGATTCCACGAAAACAGTGTTAGCAAACTGCTTCCTGATATCTAAGTTATAAGTCTGTGAGATGAACTCACAGATCAGAAAGAAGTTTCTCAGAAAGCTTGTTTCACGTTTTGAACGCATGAAAATTCCTTTATCAGCGTAGGCCTTAATGCGATCCAAAGAAGCCGTTCTGAGATACCTTAAAGACAGTGTTTATGGACTGCTCCACGAACCATAAGTGTAACTCTGTGAGATGAATACACACATCACCAAGAAGTTTCTAAAAAGCTTCTTTCTAGTTTTCATCAGTGGATATTTCCTCTGTCACCATAAGGTTCATTGCGCTATGAAGTATCTCATGGCAGATTTCCAGAAAACTGTGTTACAAACTGATCACTGAGGAGAAACGTGTAACTCTGTGAGTTGCATTCCCACATGGCAATGCAGTTTCTCAGAAAGCTTCTCTTTAGTTATTACGTGAGGATATTGCCTTTTTCACTATGGGCCCCTATGGGCTCCCAAATATCACTTTACAGATTCCACGAAAACAGTGTTAGAAAACTGCTTCCTGATATCTAAGTTTTAAGTCTGTGAGATGAACTCACAGATCAGAAAGAAGTTTCTCAGAAAGCTTGTTTCACGTTTTGAACGCATGAAAATTCCTTTATCAGCGTAGGCCTTAATGCGATCCAAAGAAGCCGTTCTGAGATACCTTAAAGACAGTGTTTATGGACTGCTCCACGAACCATAAGTGTAACTCTGTGAGATGAATTCACACATCACCAAGAAGTTTCTAAGAAAGCTTCTTTCTAGTTTTCGTCTGTGGATATTTCCTTTTTCACCGTAAGGTTCATTGCGCTATGAAGTATCTAATTGCAGATTTCCAGAGAACTGTGTTAACTAACTGATCACTGAGGAGAAACGTGTAACTCTGTGAGTTGCATTCACACATGGCAATGCAGTTTCTCAGAAAGATTCTCTTTAGTTATTATGTGAGGTTATTTCCTTTTTCACCATAGCCCTCAATAAGCTCCCAAATATACCTTTGCAGAATCCACGACAACAGTGTTAGCGAACTCTTCCAAGAAGGGAAGGGTGGAACTCTGTGTGATGAAGCCACACATCAGAAAGTAATCTCTCACAAAGCTTCTCTCTAGTTATTATGTGAGGATATTTCCTTTTTCAACATGGGCCCCTATGCGCTCCCAAATATCACTTTACAGATTCCACGAAAAGAGTGTTAGCAAACTGCTTCCTGAAGTCTAAGTTATAAGTCTGTGAGATGAACTAACAGATCAGAAAGGTGTTTCTCAGAAAGCTTCTTTCACGTTTTGAACGGATGATATTTCCTTTATCAGCGTAGGCCTCAATGCGATCCAATGAAGCCGTTCTCAGATTCCTCAATGAGAGTGTTAATGGACTACTCCAAGAAACATAAGTGTAACTCTGTGAGATGAATTCACACATCACCAAGAAGTTTCTAGGAAAGCTTCTTTCTAGTTTTCATCTGTGGATATTTCCTTTGCACCGTAAGGTTCATTGCGCTATGAAGTACCTAATTGCAGATTTCCAGAAAACTGTGTTAACAAACTGATCACTGAGGAGAAACGTGTAATTCTGTGAGTTGCATTCACACATGGCAATGCGGTTTCTCAGAAAGCTTCTCTTTAGTTATTATGTGAGGATATTTCCTTTTTCACCATAGCCCTCAATGAGCTCCCAAATATACCTTTGCAGAATCCACGACAACAGTGTTAGGAAACTGTTCCAAAAAGGGAAGGGTGGAACTCTGTGTGATGAAGCATACATCAGAAAGGAATCTCTCAGAAAGCTTCTCTCTAGTTATTATGTGAGGTTGTTTCCTTTTACACCATGTGCCCCTATGGGCTCCAAATATCACTTTACAAATTCCACGAAAAGAGTGTTAACAAACTGTTTCCTGAAGTCTAAGTTTTAAGTCTGTGAGATGAACTCACGGGTCAGAAAGAAGTTTCTCAGGAAGCCTCCTTCACATTTTGAACGGATGAAATTTCCTTTATCAGCGTAGGCCTCAATGCGATCCAAAGAATCCGTTCTCAGATTCCTGAAAGAAAGTGTTAATGGACTGCTCCAAGTAACATAAGTGTAACTCTGTGAGATGAATTCCCACATCACCAAGAAGTTTCTAAGATAGATTTTTTCTAGTTTTCATCTGTGGATATTTCCTTTGTCACCGTAAGGTTTATTCCGCTCTGAAGTATCTAATTGCAGATTTCCGGAAAACTGTGTTAACAAACTGAACACTGAAGAGAAACGTGTAACTCTGTGAGTTGCATTCACACATGGCAATGCAGTTTCTCAGAAAGTTTCTCTTTAGATATTATGTGAGGATATTTCCTTTTTCACCATAGCCCTCAATAAGCTCCCAAATATACCTTTGCAGAATCCATGACAACAGTGTTAGCAAACTGTTCCAAGAAGGGAAGGGTGGAACTCTGTGTGATGAAGCCACACATCAGAAAGGAATCTCTCAGAAAGCTTCTCTCTAGTTATTATGTGAGGATATTTCCTTTTTCACCATGGGCCTCTATGGGATCCCAAATATCACTTTACAGATTCCACGAAAAGAGTGTTAGCAAACTGCTTCCTGAAGTGTAAGTTATAAGTCTGGAGATGAACTTACAGGTCAGAAAGAAGTTTCTCAGAAAGCTTCCTTCACGTTTTGAACGGAAGAAATTTCCTTTAACAGCGTAGGCCTCAATGCGATCCAAAGAATCCGTTCTCACATTCCTCAAAGACAGTGTTAATGGACTGCTCCACGAAACTTAAGTGTAACTCTGTGAGATGAATTCACACATCACCAAGAAGTTTCTAAGATAGCTTCTTTCTAGTTTTCATCTGTGGATATTTCCTTTGTCACCGTAAGGTTTATTCCGCTCTGAAGTATCTAATTGCAGATTTCCGGAAAACTGTGTTAACAAACTGATCACTGAGGAGAAACGTGTAACTCTGTGAGTCGCATTCACACATGGCAATGCAGTTTCTCAGAAAGCTTCTCTTTAGTTATTATGTGAGGATATTTCCTTTTTCACTATGGGCCCCTATGGGCTCCCAAATATCACTTTACAGATTCCACGAAAAGAGTGTTAGCAAACTGCTTCCTGAAATCTAAGTTATAAGTCTGTGAGATGAACTCACAGATCAGAAAGGAGTTTTTCAGAAAGCTTCTTTCACGTTTTGAACGCATGAAATTTAGTTTGTCAGCCTAGGCCTCAATGCGATCCAAAGAAGCCGTTCTCAGAATTCTCAAATACAGTGTTCATGGACTACTCCACGAAACATAAGTGTAACTCTCTGAGATGAATTCACACATCACCAAGAAGTTTCTAAGAAAGCTTCTTTCTAGTTTTCATCTGTGGATATTTCCTTTTTCACTGTAAGGTTCATTGCGCTATGAAGTATCTAATCGCAGATTTCCAGAAAACTGTGTTAAAGAACTGATCACTGAGGAGAAACGAGTAACTTTGTGAGTTGCATTCAAACATGGCAATGCAGTTTCTCAGAAAGCTTCTCTTTTGATATTATGTGAGGATATTTCCTTTTTCACCATAGCCCTCAATAAGCTCCCAAATATACCTTTGCAGAATCCACGACAGCAGTGTTAGCAAACTGTTCCAAGAAGGGAAGGGTGGAACTCTGTGTGCAGAAGTCACACATCAGAAAGCAATCTCTCAGAAAGCTTCTCTCTAGTTATTTTGTGAGGCTATTTCCTTTTTCATCATGGGTCCCCATGGGCTCCCAAATATCACTTTCCAGATTCCACGAAAACAGTGTTAGCAAACTGCTTCCTGAAGTCTACGTTATAAGTCTGTGAGATGAAATCACAGATCAGAACGCAGTTTCTCAGAAAGTTTCTTTCACGTTTTGAACGGAAGAAATTTCCTTTATCAGCGTAGGCCTCAATGCGATCCAAGGAAGCCCTTCTCAGGTTCCTCAAAGACAGTGTTAATGGACTGCTCCACGAAACATAAGTGTAAATCTGTGAGATGATTTCACACATCACCAAGAAGTTTCTAAGAAAGCTTCTTTCTAGTTTTCATCTGTGGATATTTCCTTTGTCACCGTAAGGTTCATTGCGCTATGAAGTATCGAATTGCAGATTTCCAGAAAACTGTGTTAACAAACTGATCACTGAACAGAAACGTGTAACTCTGTGAGTTGCATTCACACATGGCAATGCAGTTTCTCACAAAATTTCTCTTTAGTTATTATGTGAGGATAGTTCCTTTTTCACCTTAGCCCTCAATGACCTCCCAAATATACCTTTGCAGAATCCACGACAACACTGTTAGCAAACTGTTCCAACAAGAGAAGGGTTGAACGCTTTGTGACGAAGCCACACATAAGAAAGGAATCCCTCAGAAAGCTTCTCTCTAGTTATTATGTGAGGATATTTCCTTTTTCACCATGGGCCCTTATGGGCTTCCAAATATCACACTGCAGATTCCACGAAAACAGTGTTAGCTAACTGCTTCCTGAAATCTATGTTATAAGCCTGTGAGATGAACTCACATATTACAAAGAAGATTCTCAGAAAGCTTCTTTCACGTTTTGAACGGATGAAATTTCCTTTCTCAGCAAAGGCCTCAATGCGATCCAAAAAAGCAGTTCTCAGATTCCTCAAAGACAGTGGTAATGGACTGCTCCACGAAACATAAGTGTAATTCTGTGAGATGAATTCACACATCACCAAGAAGTTTCTAAGAAAGCTTCTTTCTAGTTTTCATCTGTGGATATTTCGTTTGTCACCGTAAGGTTCATTGCGCTATGAAGTATCGAATTGCAGATTTCCAGAAAACTGTGTTAACAAACTGATCACTGAACAGAAACGTGTAACTCTGTGAGTGCATTCACATATGGCAATGCAGTTTCTCACAAAGCTTCTCTTTAGTTATTATGTGAAGATATTTACTTTTTCACCTTAGCCCTCAATGAGCTCCCAAATATACCTTTGCAGAATCCACGACAACACTGTTAGCAATCTGTTCCAAGAAGGGAAGGGGTGAACTCTGTGTGACGAAGCCACACATAAGGAAGGAATCTCTCAGAAAGCTTCTCTCTAGTTATTATGTGAGGATATTTACTTTTTCACCATGGTTCCTAATGGGCTCCCAAATATCAGTTTACAGATTCCACGAAAACAGTGTCAGCAAACTGCTTCCTGAAATCTAAGTTATAAGTCTGTGAGATGAACTCACATATTACAAAGAAGATTCTCAGAAAGCTTCTTTCACGTTTTAAACGGATGAAATTTCCTTTATCAGCGAAGGCCTCAATGCGATCCATAAAAGCAGTTCTCAGATTCCTCACAGACAGTGGTATTGGACTGCTCCACGAAACATAAGTGTAATTCTGTGAGTTGAATTCACACATCACCAGGAAGTTTCTAAGAAAGCTTCTTTCTAGTTTTCATCTGTGGATATTTCCTTTGTCACCTAAGGTTCATTGCGCTATGAAGTATCGAATTGCAGATTTCCAGAAAACTGTGTTAACTAACTGATCACTGAAGAGAAACGTGTAACTCTGTGAGTTGCATTCACACATGGCAATGCAGTTTCTCACAAAGCTTTTCTTTAGTTATTATGTGAGGATATTTCCTTTTTCACCTTATCCCTCAATGACCTCCCAAATATACCTTTGCAGAATCCACGACAACACTGTTAGCAAACTGTTCCAGCAAGAGAAGGGTTGAACTCTGTATGACGAATCCACACATAAGAATGGAATCTCTCAGAAAACTTCTCTCTAGTTATTATGTGAGGATATTTCCTTTTTCACCATGGGCCCCTATGGGCTCCCAAATATCACTTTACAGATTCCACGAAAACAGTGTTAGCAAACTGCTTCCTGAAATCTATGTTATAAGCCTGTGAGATGAACTCACATATTACAAAGAAGATTCTCAGAAAGCTTCTTTCACGTTTTGAACGGATGAAATTTCCTTTCTCAGCGAAGGCCTCAATGAGATCCAAAAAAGCAGTTCTCAGATTCCTCAAAGACAGTGGTAATGGACTGCTCCACGAAACATAAGTGTAACTCTGTGAGATGAATTCACACATCACAAAGAATTTTCTAAGAAGCTTCTTTCTAGTTTTCATCTGTGGATATTTCCTTTGTCACCGTAAGGTCCACTGCGCTATGAAGTATCTAATTGCAGATTTTCCAGAAAACTGTGTTAACAAACTGATCACTGAAGAGAAAACGTGTAACTCTGTGAGTTGCATTCACTCATGGCAATGCAGTTTCTACAGAAAGCTTCTCTTCAGTTATTATGTGAGGATATTTCCTTTTTCACCATAGCCCTCAGTGAGCTCCCCAAATATACATTTGCAGAATCCACGAAACAGTGTTAGCAAACTGTTCGAAGAAGGCAACGTTGGAACTCCTGTGTGATGAAGCCACATATCAGAAAGGAATCTCTCAGAAAGCTTCTCTCTAGTTTAATATGTGAGGATATTTCCTTTTTCAAACATGGGCCCCTATGCGCTCCCAAATATCACTTTACAGATTCCCATGAGAAGAGTGTTAGCAAACTGCTTCCTGAAGTGTAAGTTATAAGTCGTGAGATGAACTCACAGATCAGAAAGAAGTTTCTCAGAATGCTTCCTTCACGTTTGAGACGGATGAAATTTCCTTTATCAGCGTAGGCCTCAATGCGATCCAAAGAGCCGTTCTCAGATTCCTCAAAGACAGTGTTAATGGACTGCTCCACGAAACATAAGTGTAACTCTTGTGAGATGAATTCACACATCACCAAGAAGTTTCTAAGATAGTTTCTCTCTAGTTTTCTTCTGTGGATATTTCCTTTGTCACCGTAAGGTTCATTGCGCTATGAAGTATCGAATTGCAGATTTCCAGAAAACTGTGTTAACTAACTGATCACTGAAGAGAAACGTGTAACTCTGTGAGTTGCATTCACACATGGCAATGCAGTTTCTCACAAAGCTTTTCTTTAGTTATTATGTGAGGATATTTCCTTTTTCACCTTATCCCTCAATGACCTCCCAAATATACCTTTGCAGAATCCACGACAACACTGTTAGCAAACTGTTCCAGCAAGAGAAGGGTTGAACTCTGTATGACGAATCCACACATAAGAATGGAATCTCTCAGAAAACTTCTCTCTAGTTATTATGTGAGGATATTTCCTTTTTCACCATGGGCCCCTATGGGCTCCCAAATATCACTTTACAGATTCCACGAAAACAGTGTTAGCAAACTGCTTCCTGAAATCTATGTTATAAGCCTGTGAGATGAACTCACATATTACAAAGAAGATTCTCAGAAAGCTTCTTTCACGTTTT
>NC_044552.1:142950099-143041844 GCF_007565055.1 Rhinopithecus roxellana | reverse complement strand
GTTACACGTTTCTCTTCAGTGATCAGTTTGTTAACTCTGTTTTCCGGAAATCTGCAATTAGATACTTCAGAGCGGAATGAACCTTACGGTGACAAAGGAAATATCCACAGATGAAAACTAGAAAGAAGGAATCTTCGAAACTTCTTGGTGATGTGTGAATTCATCTCACAGAGTTACACTTATGTTTCGTGGAGCAGTCCATTAACACTGTCATTGAGGAATCTGAGAACAGCTTCTTTGGATCGCATTGAGGCCTACGCTGATAAAAGAAATTTCATCCGTTCAAAACGTGAAAGAAGCTTTCTGAGAAACTTCTTTCTGATCTGTGAGTTCATCTCACAGATTTATAACGTAGACTTCAGGAAGCAGTTTGCTATCACTCTTTTCGTGGAATCTGTAAAGTGATATTTGGGAGAGTATAGGGGCCCATGGTGAAAAAGGAAATAACCTCACATAATAACTAGAGAGAAGCTTTCTGAGAGATTTCTTTCTGATGTGCGGCTTCATCACACAGAGTTCCACCCTTCCCTTTTAGGAACAGTTTGCTAACACTGTTGTCGTGGATTCTGCAATGGTATATTTGGGAGCTCTTTGAGGGCTATGGTGAAAAAGGAAATATCCTCACATAATAACTAAAGAGAAGCTTTCTGAGAAACTGCATTGCCATGTGTGAATGCAACTCACAGAGTTACACGTTTCTCCTCAGTGATCAGTTTGTTAACACAGTTTTCTTTAAATCTGCAATTAGATACTTCATATCGCAATGAAGCTTATGGTGACAAAGGAAATATCCACAGATGAAAACTAGAATGAAGCTTTCTTAGAAACTTCTGGGTGATGTGTGAATTCATCTCACAGAGTTACACTTATGTTACTTGGAGCAGTCCATTAACACTGTCTTTGAGGAATCTGAGAACGGATTCTTTGGATCGCATTGAGGCCTACGCTGATAAAGGAAATTTCTTCCGTTCAAAACGTGAAGGAAGCTTTCTGAGATTCTTCTTTCAGATCTGTGAGTTCATCTCACAGACTTATAACTTAGAATTCAGGAAGCAGTTTGCTAACACTCTTTTCGTGGAATCTGTAAAGTGATATTGGAAGCGCATAGGGGCCCATGTTGAAAATGGACAATATCCTCATATAATAACTAGAGAGGAGCTTTCTGAGAGATTTCATTATGATGTGTGGCTTCATCACACAGAGTTCCACCCTTCCCTTCTTGGAACGTATGCTAACACTGTTTTCGTGGATTCTGCAAAGGTATATTTGGGAGCTCTTTGAGGGCTATGGTGAAAAAGGAAATATCCTCACATAATAACTAAAGAGAAGCTTTCTTAGAAAACTGCGTTGACATGTGTTGAATGCAACTCACAGAGTTACACGTTTCTCTTCAGTGATCATTTTGTTAACACAGTTTTCTGGAAATCTGCAATTCGATACTTCAATAGCGCAATGAACTTTACGGTGACAAAGGAAATATCCACAGAGGAAACTCGAAAGAAGCTTTCGTAGAAACTTCTTGGTGTTGTGGGAATATCAATCTCACAGAGTTACACTTATGTTTCGTGGAGCAGTCCATTAACACGGTCTTTGAGGATCTGAGAACGGCTTCTTTGGATCGCATTGAGGCCTACGCTGATAAAGGAAATTCCATCCGTTCAAAACGTGAACGAAGCTTTCTGAGAACTTCTTTCTGATCTGTGAGTTCATCTCACAGACTTATAACTTAGACTTCAGAAGCAAGTTTGCTAACACTCTTTCGTGGAATCTGTAAAGTGATATTTGGGACCGCATAGGGGCCCATGTTGAAAAGGAAATATCCTCACATAATATCTAGAGAGAAGCTTTCTGAGAGACTACTTTCTGATGTGTCTTCGTCACACAGTGTTAAACCCTTCCCTTCTTGGAACAGTTTGCTAACGCTGTTGTCGTGGATTCTGCAAAGGTATATTTGGAGCTCATTGAAGGCTATGGTGAGAAAGGAAATATCCTCACATAATAACTAAAGAGAAGCTTTCTGAGAAACTGCATTGCCATTTGTGAATGCAACTCACAGAGTTACACGTTTCTCTTCAGTGATCAGTTTGCTACACAGTTTTCTGGAAATCTGCCATTAGATACTTCATAGCGCAATGAACCGTACGGTGACAAAGGAAATATCCAGAGAGGAAAACTAGAAAGAACCTTTCGTAGAAAACTTCTTGGTGATGTGTGAATTCATCTCACAGAGTTACACTTATGTTTCGTGGAGCAGTCCGTTAACACTGTCTTTGAGGAATCTGAGAACGGCTTCTTTGGATCGCATTGAGGCCTACGCTGATAAAGGAAATTTTCATCCGTTTCAATACGTGAAAGAAGCTTTCTGAGAACTTCTTTCTGATCTGTGAGTTCATCTCTCAGACTTATAACTTAGACTTCAGGAAGCAGTTTGTTAACACTCTTTCGTGGAATCTGTAAAGTGATATTTGGGAGCCTATAGGGGCCCATGGTGAAAAAGGAAATATCCTGACATAATAACTAGAGAGAAGCTTTCTGTGAGATTCCTTTCTGATGGTCAGCTTCATCACACAGAGTTCCACCATTCCCTTCTTGGAAGAGTTTGCTAACACTGTTGTCGTGGATTCTGCAAAGTTTTATTTGGGAGCTCATTGAGGGCTATGGTGAAAAAGGAAACATCCTCACATAATAATTAAGAGAAGCTTTCTGAAAAACTGCATTGCCATGTGTGAATGCAACTCACAGAGTTACACGTTTCTCTTCAGTGATCATTTTGTTAACACAGTTTTCTGGAAATCTGCAATTCGATACTTCATAGCGCAATGAACCATACGGTGACAAAGGAAATATCAACAGATGAAAACTAGAAAGAAGCTTTCTTAGAAACTTCTTGGTGATGTGTGAATTCGTCTCACAGAGTTACACTTATGGTTCGTGGAGCAGTCCATTAAGACTGTCTTTGAGGAACCTGAGAAGGGATTCCTTGAATCGCATTGAGGCCTACACTGATAAAGGGAAATTTCTTCCGTTCAAACGTGAAAGAAGCTTTTGAGAAACTTCTTTCTGATCTGTGAGTTCATCTCACAGACTTATAACTTAGACTTCAGGAAGCAGTTTGCTAACACTCTTTTCGTGGAATCTGTAAAGTGATATTTGGGAGCCCATAGGGCCCATGGTGAAAAAGGAAATATCATGACATAATAACTAGAGAGAAGCTTTCTGTGAGATTCCTTTCTGATGGTCAGCTTCATCACACAGAGTTCCACCATTCCTTCTTGGAAACAGTTGCTAACACTGTTGTCGTAGATTCTGCAAGTTTATTTGGGAGCTCATTGAGAGCTATGGTGAAAAGGAAATATCCTCACATAATAACTAAAGAGAAGCTATCTTAGAAACTGCATTGCCATGTGTGAATGCAACTCACAGAGTTAAACGTTTCTCTTCAGTGATCAGTTTTTTAACACAGTTTCTTTAAATCTGCAATTAGATACTTCATAGCGCAATGAACCTTACGGTGACAAAGGAATATCCACAGATGAAAACTAAAAAGAAGCTTTCTTAGAAATTTCTTGGTGATGTGTGAATTCATCTCAAAGAGTTACACTTAGGTTTCTTGGAGCAGTCCATTAACACTGTCTTTGAGGAATCTGAGAATGGCTTTTTTGGATCGCATTGAGGACTACGCTGATAAAGGAAATTTCATCCGTTCAAAACGTGAAAGAAGCTTTCTGAGAAACTTCTTTCTGATCTGTGAGTTCATCTCACAGACTTATAACTTAGACTTCAGGAAGCAGTTTGCTAACACTCTTTTCGTGGAATCTGTAAAGTGATATTTGGAAGCGCATAGGGGCCCATGTTGAAAATGGAAATATCCTCATATAATAACTAGAGAGGAGCTTTCTGAGAGATTTCATTATGATGTGTGGCTTCATCACACAGAGTTCCACCCTCCCTTCTTGGAACAGTATGCTAACACTGTTTCGTGGATTCTGCAAAGGTATATTTGGGAGCTCTTTGAGGGCTATGGTGAAAAAGGAAATATCCTCACATAATAACTAAAGAGAAGCTTTCTTAGAAACTGCGTTGACATGTGTGAATGCAACTCACAGAGTTACACGTTTCTCTTCAGTGATCATTTTGTTAACACAGTTTTCTGGAAATCTGCAATTCGATACTTCATAGCGCAATGAACTTTACGGTGACAAAGGAAATATCCACAGAGGAAACTCGAAAGAAGCTTTCGTAGAAACTTCTTGGTGTTGTGGAATTCATCTCACAGAGTTACACTTATGTTTCGTGGAGCAGTCCATTAACACGGTCTTGAGGAATCTGAGAACGGCTTCTTTGGATCGCATTGAGGCCTACGCTGATAAAGGAAATTCCATCCGTTCAAAACGTGAAAGAAGCTTTCTGAGAAACTTCTTTCTGATCTGTGAGTTCATCTCACAGACTTATAACTTAGACTTCAGAAGCAGTTTGCTAACACTCTTTTCGTGGAATCTGTAAAGTGATATTTGGGACCGCATAGGGGCCCATGTTGAAAAAGGAAATATCCTCACATAATATCTAGAGAGAAGCTTTCTGAGAGACTACTTTCTGATGTGTCTTCGTCACACAGTGTTAAACCCTTCCCTTCTTGGAACAGTTTGCTAACGCTGTTGTCGTGGATTCTGCAAAGGTATATTTGGGAGCTCATTGAAGGCTATGGTGAGAAAGGAAATATCCTCACATAATAACTAAGAGAAGCTTTCTGAGAAACTGCATTGCCCATTTGTGAATGCAACTCACAGAGTTACACGTTTCTCTTCAGTGATCAGTTTGCTAACACAGTTTTCTGGAAATCTGCCATTAGATACTTCATAGCGCAATGAACCGTACGGTGACAAAGGAAATATCCAGAGAGGAAAACTAGAAAGAAACCTTTCGTAGAAACTTCTTGGTGATGTGTGAATTCATCTCACAGAGTTTACACTTATGTTTCGTGGAGCAGTCCGTTAACACTGTCTTTGAGGAATCTGAGAACGGCTTCTTTGGATCGCATTGAGGCCTACGCTGATAAAGGAAATTTCATCCGTTCAATACGTGAAAGAAGCTTTCTGAGAAACTTCTTTCTGATCTGTGAGTTCATCTCTCAGACTTATAACTTAGACTTCAGGAAGCAGTTTGTTAACACTCTTTTCGTGGAATCTGTAAAGTGATATTTGGGAGCCTATAGGGGCCCATGGTGAAAAAGGAAATATCCTGACATAATAACTAGAGAGAAGCTTTCTGTGAGATTCCTTTCTGATGGTCAGCTTCATCACACAGAGTTCCACCATTCCCTTCTTGGAAGAGTTTGCTAACACTGTTGTCGTGGATTCTGCAAAGTTTATTTGGGAGCTCATTGAGGGCTATGGTGAAAAAGGAAACATCCTCACATAATAATTAAAGAGAAGCTTTCTGAAAAACTGCATTGCCATGTGTGAATGCAACTCACAGAGTTACACGTTTCTCTTCAGTGATCATTTTGTTAACACAGTTTCTGGAAATCTGCAATTCGATACTTCATAGCGCAATGAACCATACGGTGACAAAGGAAATATCAACAGATGAAAACTAGAAAGAAGCTTTCTTAGAAACTTCTTGGTGATGTGTGAATTCGTCTCACAGAGTTACACTTATGTTTCGTGGAGCAGTCCATTAAGACTGTCTTTGAGGAACCTGAGAAGGGATTCCTTGAATCGCATTGAGGCCTACACTGATAAAGGAAATTTCTTCCGTTCAAAACGTGAAAGAAGCTTTTTGAGAAACTTCTTTCTGATCTGTGAGTTCATCTCACAGACTTATAACTTAGACTTCAGGAAGCAGTTTGCTAACACTCTTTTCGTGGAATCTGTAAAGTGATATTTGGGAGCCCATAGGGGCCCATGGTGAAAAAGGAAATATCATGACATAATAACTAGAGAGAAGCTATCTGTGAGATTCCTTTCTGATGGTCAGCTTCATCACACAGAGTTCCACCATTCCCTTCTTGGAACAGTTTGCTAACACTGTTGTCGTAGATTCTGCAAAGTTTATTTGGGAGCTCATTGAGAGCTATGGTGAAAAAGGAAATATCCTCACATAATAACTAAAGAGAAGCTATCTTAGAAACTGCATTGCCATGTGTGAATGCAACTCACAGAGTTAAACGTTTCTCTTCAGTGATCAGTTTTTTAACACAGTTTTCTTTAAATCTGCAATTAGATACTTCATAGCGCAATGAACCTTACGGTGACAAAGGAAATATCCACAGATGAAAACTAAAAGAAGCTTTCTTAGAAATTTCTTGGTGATGTGTGAATTCATCTCAAAGAGTTACACTTAGGTTTCTTGGAGCAGTCCATTAACACTTTCTTTGAGGAATCTGAGAACGGCTTCGTTGGATCGCATTGAGGCCTACGCTGATAAAGGAAATTTCATCAGTTCAAAACGTGAAAGAAGCTTTCTGAGAAACTACTTTCTGATCTGTGAGTTCATCTCACAGACTTATATCTTAGATTTCAGGAAGCAGTTTGCTAACACTCTTTTCGTGGAATCTGTAAAGTGATATTTGGGAGGTCACAGGGGCCCATGGTGAAAAAGGAAATATCCTCACATAATAACTAGAGAGAAGCTTTCTGAGAGATTCCTTTCTGATGTGTAGCTTCGTCACACAGAGTTCCACCCTTCCCTTTTTGGAACAGTTTGCTAACACTGTTTTCGTGGATTCTGCCAAGGTATGTTTGGGAGCTCTTTGAGGGATATGGTGAAAAAGGAAATATTCTCACATAATAACTAAAGAGAAGCTTTCTGAGAAACTGCATTGCCATGTGTGAATGCAAGTCACAGAGTTACACGTTTCTATTCAGTGATCATTTTGTTAACACAGTTTTCTGGAAATCTGCAATTCGATACTTCATAGCGCAATGAACCTTACGGTGACAAAGGAAATATCTACAGATGAAAACCAGAAAGAAGGTTTCTTAGAAACTTCTTGGTGATGTGTGAATTCATCTCACAGAGTTACACTTATGTTTCGTGGAGCAGTCCATTAACACTGTCTTTGAGGAATCTGAGAACGGCTTCTTTGGATCGCATTCAGGCCTACCCTGATAAAGGAAATTTCATCCGTTCAAAACGTGAAAGAAGCTTCCTGAGAAACTTCTTTCTGATCTGTGAGTTCATCTCACAGACTTATAACTTCGACTTTAGGATAAAGTTTGCTAACACTCTTTTTGTGGAATCTGTAAAGTGATATTTGGGAGCCCATAGGGGCCCATGGTGAGAAAGGAAATATCCTCACATTATAACTAGAGAGAAGCATTCTGAGAGATTCCTTTCTGATGTGCGGCTTCATCACACAGAGTTCCACCCTTCCCTTCTTGGAACATTTTGGTAACACTGTTGTCGTGGATTCTGCAAAGGTATATTTGGGAGCTCATTGAGGGCTATGGTGAAAAGGGAAATATCCTCCCAGAATAACTAAAGAGAAGCTTTCTGAGAAACTGCATTGCCATGTGTGAATGCAACTCACAGAGTTACACGTTTCTCTTCAGTGATCTTTTTGTTAACACAGTTTTCTGGAAATCTGCAATTCGATACTTCATAGCGCAATGAACCATACTGTGGCAAAGGAAATATCCACAGATGAAAACTAGAAAGAAGCTTTCTTAGAAACTTGTTCGTGATGTGTGAATTCGTCTCACGGAATTACACTTATGTTTCGTGGAGCAGTCCATTAACACTGTCTTTGAGGAACCTGAGAAGGGATTCCTTGAATCGCATTGAGGCCTACACTGATAAAGGAAATTTCTTCCGTTCAAAACGTGAAGGAAACTTTCTTAGAAACTTCTTTCTGACCTGTGAGTTCATCTCACAGACTTAAAACTTAGACTTCAGGAAACAGTTTGCTAACAATCTTTTCGTGTAATTTGTAAAATGATATTTGGGAGCCCATAGGGGCCCATGGTGAGAAAGGAAATATCCTCACATAATAACTAGAAAGAAGCTTTCTGAGAGATTCCTTTCTGATGTGCGGCTTCATCACACAGAGTTCCACCCTTCCCTTCTTGGAACAGTTTGCTAACACTGTTCTCGTGGATTCTACATAGGTATATTTGGGAGCTCATTGAGGGCAATGGTGAAAAAGGAAATATCCTCACATAATAACTAAAGAGAAGCTTTCTGAGAATCTGCATTGCCATGTGTGAATGCAACTCACAGAGTTACACGTTTCTACTCAGTGATCAGTTTGTTAACACACTTTTCTGGAAATCTGCAATTAGATACTTCATAGCGCAATAAACCTTACGGTGACAAAGGAAATATCCACAGATGAAAACTAGAAAGAAGCTTTCTTAGAAACTTCTTGGTGATGTGTGAATTCATCTCACAGAGTTACACTTATGTTTCGTGTAGCAGTCCATTAACACTGTCTTGAGAAATCTGAGAACGGCTTCTTTGGATCGCATTGAGGTCTTCGCTGATAAAGGAAATTTCATGCATTCAAAACGTGAAAGAAGCTTTCTGAGAATCTTCTTTCTGACCTGTGAGTTCATCTCACAGACTTATAACTTAGATTATAGGAAGCTGTTTGCTAACACTCTTTTCGTGGAATCTGTGAAGTGATATTTGGGAGCCCTTAGGGGCCCATGGTGAAAAAGGAAATATCCTCACATAATTACTAAAGAGAATCTTTCTGAGAAACTGCATTGCCATGTGTGAATGCAACTCACAGAGTTACACCTTTCTCCTCAGTGATCAGTTTGTTTACACAGTTTTCTGGATATCTGCAATTAGATACTTCATAGCGCAATGAACCTTACGGTGACAAAGGAAATATCCACAGATGAAAACTATAAGGAAGCTTTCTTACAAACTTCTTGGTGATGTGTGAATTCATCTCACAGAGTTACACTTATGTTTCGTGGAGCAGTCCATTAACACTGTCTTTGAGGAATGTGACAACGGCTCCTTTGGATCGCATTGAGGTCTACGCTGTTAACGGAAATTTCATCCGTTCAAAACGTGAAAGAAGCTTCCTGAGAAACGTCTTTCTGATCTGTCAGTTCATCTCACAGACTTATAACTTAGACTTGAGGAAGCAGTTGGCTAACACTCTTTTCGTGGAATCTGTAAAGTGATATTTGGGAGCCCATAGGGGCCCATGGTGAAAAAGGAAATATCCTCACATAATAACTAGAGAGAAGCTTTCTGAGAGACTGCTTTCTGATGTGTGACTTCATCTCACAGAGTTAGGCTAGTGATTTTTGGAGCCGTTTCTTAGGACTGTTTCCGTGGATTCCGAGAAGTGATATTTCTGATGGCTTTGAAGAATAGAAGGAGAAAAGAAATATCCTCCAAGAAAAAGCGGAATCAAGCTTTCTGAGAAACTCCTTTGTGATATGTGAATTCATTTCACAGTGTTACATCACCCTTTCTCGGGGGAGTTTCCTAGCCCTCATTTTGAGGAATCTCAGATGTGATGTCTTGGATATCGTTGAATCGCATGGTGAATAAGGAACTATCCTCAGAGAAACCTGCAGAGAAGCCTTCTCAGAAACTTCTTTGTTGTGGATGAATTCAGCCCTCAGATGTCCATCATTGTTTTGACTGAGAAGCTTGCTAGCAGAGTTTCCGCAGAATCTGCAGTAGGACACACGGTGGCGCTACGAGACCACAAATAACCTCGTCTTACTAAAGCAAGAAGCTTTCTGAGAAACCGCTTTGCGATGTGTGAATTCAAGTCACTAAGTTACAGCTTTATTTCGTGGGGCCGTGGCCTAGCCCTATTTGAGTGGAATCTGAGAACAGATATTCCGGATCCCTTTGAAAACAATGGGGCCAAGGGAAATGTCTTCCAATAAAAATGAGAAAGAAGCTTTCTGAGAAACTTCTTTGTGATCTGTGAATTCATCTCACAGAGTTACAACTTAGGCCTCATGAAGAAGTTGCTACCTCACATTTCGTGGAATCTGCAAAGGGATATTTGGGAGTCAATTGGAGACCATTGTTAAAAAGGAAATAGCCTCAGATAATAACTGGAGAAAAGCTTTCTGAGAGACTGCTTTCTGATGTGTGATTTCAGCACACAGAGTTCCACCCTTCCCTTCTTGGAACAGTTTGCTAACACTGTTGTCGTGGATTCGGCAAAGGTATATTTGGGAGCTCATTGAGGGCGATGGTGAAAAAGGAAATATCCTCACATAATAACTAAAGAGAAGCTTTCTGAGAAACTGTATTGCCATGTGTGAATGCAACTCACAGAGTTACACGTTTCCCCTCAGTGATTAGTTTGTTAACACAGTGTTCTGGAAATCTGCAATTAGATACTTCATAGCGCAATGAACCTTGCGGTGAAAAAGGAAATATCCACAGATGAAAACTAGAAAGAAACTTTATTAGAAACTTCTTGGTGATGTGTGAATTCATCTCACAGAGTTACACTTATGTTTCGTGGAGCAGTCCATAAACACTGTCTTTAAGGAATCTGAGAACGGCTTCTTTGGATCGCATTGAGGCCTACGCTGATAAAGGAAATTTCATGCGTTCGAAACGTGAAAGAAGCTTTCTGAGAAACTTCTTTCTGATCTGTGAGTTCATCTCACAGACATATAACTTAGATATCAGGAAGCAGTTTGCTAACACTCTTTTCGTGGAATCTGTAAAGTGATATTTGGGAGCCCATAGGGGCCCATGTTGAAAAAGGAAATATCCTCACATAATAACTAAATAGAAGCTTTCTGAGAAACTGCATTGCCATGTCTGAATGCAACTCACAGAGTTACACGTTTCTCCTCAGTGATCAGTTTGTTAACACAGTTTTCTGGAAATCTGCCATTAGATACTTCATAGCGCAATGAACCTTACGGTGACAAAGGAAATATCCACAGATGAAAACTAGAAAAAAGCTTTCTTAGAAACTTCTTGGTGATGTGTGAATTCATCTCACAGAGTTACACTTATGTTACTTGGAGCAGTCCATTAACACTGTCTTTGAGGAATCTGAGAACGGCCTCATTGGATCGCATTGAGGCCTACGCTGATTAAGGAAATTTAATCCATTCAAAACGTGAAGGAAACTTTCTGAGAAAATTCTTTCTGACCTATGAGTTCATCTCACGGACTTAAAACTTAGACTTCAGGAAACAGTTTGCTAACAATCTTTTCGTGGAATTTTTAAAACGATATTTGGGAGCCCATAGGGGCCCATGGTGAAAAAGGAAATATCCTCACATAATAACTAGAGAGAAGCTTTCTGAGAGATTCCTTTCTGATGTGCGGCTTCATCACACAGAGTTCCACCCTTCCCTTCTTGGAACAGTTTGCTAACACTGTTCTCGTGGATTCTACATAGGTATATTTGGGAGCTCATTGAGGGCAATGGTGAAAAAGGAAATATCCTCACATAATAACTAAAGAGAAGCTTTCTGAGAATCTGCATTGCCATGTGTGAATGCAACTCACAGAGTTACACGTTTCTACTCAGTGATCAGTTTGTTAACACACTTTTCTGGAAATCTGCAATTAGATACTTCATAGCGCAATAAAACTTACGGTGACAAAGGAAATATCCACAGATGAAAACTAGAAAGAAGCTGTCTTAGAAACTTCTTGGTGATGTGTGAATTCATCTCACAGAGTTACACTTATGTTTCGTGTAGCAGTCCATTAACACTGTCTTGAGGAATCTGAGAACGGCTTCTTTGGATCGCTTTGAGGTCTTCGCTGATAAAGGAAATTTCATGCATTCAAAACGTGAAAGAAGCTTTCTGAGAATCTTCTTTCTGACCTGTGAGTTCATCTCACAGACTTATAACTTAGATTATAGGAAGCTGTTTGCTAACACTCTTTTCGTGGAATCTGTGAAGTGATATTTGGGAGCCCTTAGGGGCCCATGGTGAAAAAGGAAATATCCTCACATAATTACTAAAGAGAATCTTTCTGAGAAACTGCATTGCCATGTGTGAATGCAACTCACAGAGTTACACCTTTCTCCTCAGTGATCAGTTTGTTTACACAGTTTTCTGGATATCTGCAATTAGATACTTCATAGCGCAATGAACCTTACGGTGACAAAGGAAATATCCACAGATGAAAACTATAAGGAAGCTTTCTTACAAACTTCTTGGTGATGTGTGAATTCATCTCACAGAGTTACACTTATGTTTCGTGGAGCAGTCCATTAACACTGTCTTTGAGGAATGTGACAACGGCTCCTTTGGATCGCATTGAGGCCTACGCTGTTAACGGAAATTTCATCCGTTCAAAACGTGAAAGAAGCTTCCTGAGAAACGTCTTTCTGATCTGTCAGTTCATCTCACAGACTTATAACTTAGACTTGAGGAAGCAGTTGGCTAACACTCTTTTCGTGGAATCTGTAAAGTGATATTTGGGAGCCCATAGGGGCCCATGGTGAAAAAGGAAATATCCTCACATAATAACTAGAGAGAAGCTTTCTGAGAGACTGCTTTCTGATGTGTGACTTCATCTCACAGAGTTAGGCTAGTGATTTTTGGAGCCGTTTCTTAGGACTGTTTCCATGGATTCCGAGAAGTGATATTTCTGATGGCTTTGAAGAATAGAAGGAGAAAAGAAATATCCTCCAAGAAAAAGCGGAATCAAGCTTTCTGAGAAACTCCTTTGTGATATGTGAATTCATTTCACAGTGTTACATCACCCTTTCTCGGGGGAGTTTCCTAGCCCTCATATTGAGGAATCTCAGATGTGATGTCTTGGATATCGTTGAATCGCATGGTGAATAAGGAACTATCCTCAGAGAAACCTGCAGAGAAGCCTTCTCAGAAACTTCTTTGTTGTGGATGAATTCAGCCCTCAGATGTCCATCATTGTTTTGACTGAGAAGCTTGCTAGCAGAGTTTCCGCAGAATCTGCAGTAGGACACACGGTGGCGCTCCGAGACCACAAATAACCTCGTCTTACTAAAGCAAGAAGCTTTCTGAGAAACCGCTTTGCGATGTGTGAATTCAAGTCACTAAGTTACAGCTGTATTTCGTGGGGCCGTGGCCTAGCCCTATTTGAGTGGAATCTGAGAACAGATATTCCGGATCCCTTTGAAAACAATGGGGCCAAGGGAAATGTCTTCCAATAAAAATGAGAAAGAAGCTTTCTGAGAAACTTCTTTGTGATCTGTGAATTCATCTCACAGAGTTACAACTTAGGCCTCATGAAGAAGTTGCTACCTCACATTTCGTGGAATCTGCAAAGGGATATTTGGGAGTCAATTGGAGACCATTGTTAAAAAGGAAATAGCCTCAGATAATAACTGGAGAAAAGCTTTCTGAGAGACTGCTTTCTGATGTGTGATTTCAGCACACAGAGTTCCACCCTTCCCTTCTTGGAACAGTTTGCTAACACTGTTGTCGTGGATTCGGCAAAGGTATATTTGGGAGCTCATTGAGGGCGATGGTGAAAAAGGAAATATCCTCACATAATAACTAAAGAGAAGCTTTCTGAGAAACTGTATTGCCATGTGTGAATGCAACTCACAGAGTTACACGTTTCCCCTCAGTGATTAGTTTGTTAACACAGTGTTCTGGAAATCTGCAATTAGATACTTCATAGCGCAATGAACCTTGCGGTGAAAAAGGAAATATCCACAGATGAAAACTAGAAAGAAACTTTATTAGAAACTTCTTGGTGATGTGTGAATTCATCTCACAGAGTTACACTTATGTTTCGTGGAGCAGTCCATAAACACTGTCTTTAAGGAATCTGAGAACGGCTTCTTTGGATCGCATTGAGGCCTACGCTGATAAAGGAAATTTCATGCGTTCGAAACGTGAAAGAAGCTTTCTGAGAAACTTCTTTCTGATCTGTGAGTTCATCTCACAGACATATAACTTAGATATCAGGAAGCAGTTTGCTAACACTCTTTTCGTGGAATCTGTAAAGTGATATTTGGGAGCCCATAGGGGCCCATGTTGAAAAAGGAAATATCCTCACATAATAACTAAATAGAAGCTTTCTGAGAAACTGCATTGCCATGTCTGAATGCAACTCACAGAGTTACACGTTTCTCCTCAGTGATCAGTTTGTTAACACAGTTTTCTGGAAATCTGCCATTAGATACTTCATAGCGCAATGAACCTTACGGTGACAAAGGAAATATCCACAGATGAAAACTAGAAAAAAGCTTTCTTAGAAACTTCTTGGTGATGTGTGAATTCATCTCACAGAGTTACACTTATGTTACTTGGAGCAGTCCATTAACACTGTCTTTGAGGAATCTGAGAACGGCCTCATTGGATCGCATTGAGGCCTACGCTGATTAAGGAAATTTAATCCATTCAAAACGTGAAGGAAACTTTCTGAGAAAATTCTTTCTGACCTATGAGTTCATCTCACGGACTTAAAACTTAGACTTCAGGAAACAGTTTGCTAACAATCTTTTCGTGGAATTTTTAAAACGATATTTGGGAGCCCATAGGGGCCCATGGTGAAAAAGGAAATATCCTCACATAATAACTAGAGAGAAGCTTTCTGAGAGATTCCTTTCTGATGTGCGGCTTCATCACACAGAGTTCCACCCTTCCCTTCTTGGAACAGTTTGCTAACACTGTTCTCGTGGATTCTACATAGGTATATTTGGGAGCTCATTGAGGGCAATGGTGAAAAAGGAAATATCCTCACATAATAACTAAAGAGAAGCTTTCTGAGAATCTGCATTGCCATGTGTGAATGCAACTCACAGAGTTACACGTTTCTACTCAGTGATCAGTTTGTTAACACACTTTTCTGGAAATCTGCAATTAGATACTTCATAGCGCAATAAAACTTACGGTGACAAAGGAAATATCCACAGATGAAAACTAGAAAGAAGCTGTCTTAGAAACTTCTTGGTGATGTGTGAATTCATCTCACAGAGTTACACTTATGTTTCGTGTAGCAGTCCATTAACACTGTCTTGAGGAATCTGAGAACGGCTTCTTTGGATCGCTTTGAGGTCTTCGCTGATAAAGGAAATTTCATGCATTCAAAACGTGAAAGAAGCTTTCTGAGAATCTTCTTTCTGACCTGTGAGTTCATCTCACAGACTTATAACTTAGATTATAGGAAGCTGTTTGCTAACACTCTTTTCGTGGAATCTGTGAAGTGATATTTGGGAGCCCTTAGGGGCCCATGGTGAAAAAGGAAATATCCTCACATAATTACTAAAGAGAATCTTTCTGAGAAACTGCATTGCCATGTGTGAATGCAACTCACAGAGTTACACCTTTCTCCTCAGTGATCAGTTTGTTTACACAGTTTTCTGGATATCTGCAATTAGATACTTCATAGCGCAATGAACCTTACGGTGACAAAGGAAATATCCACAGATGAAAACTATAAGGAAGCTTTCTTACAAACTTCTTGGTGATGTGTGAATTCATCTCACAGAGTTACACTTATGTTTCGTGGAGCAGTCCATTAACACTGTCTTTGAGGAATGTGACAACGGCTCCTTTGGATCGCATTGAGGCCTACGCTGTTAACGGAAATTTCATCCGTTCAAAACGTGAAAGAAGCTTCCTGAGAAACGTCTTTCTGATCTGTCAGTTCATCTCACAGACTTATAACTTAGACTTGAGGAAGCAGTTGGCTAACACTCTTTTCGTGGAATCTGTAAAGTGATATTTGGGAGCCCATAGGGGCCCATGGTGAAAAAGGAAATATCCTCACATAATAACTAGAGAGAAGCTTTCTGAGAGACTGCTTTCTGATGTGTGACTTCATCTCACAGAGTTAGGCTAGTGATTTTTGGAGCCGTTTCTTAGGACTGTTTCCATGGATTCCGAGAAGTGATATTTCTGATGGCTTTGAAGAATAGAAGGAGAAAAGAAATATCCTCCAAGAAAAAGCGGAATCAAGCTTTCTGAGAAACTCCTTTGTGATATGTGAATTCATTTCACAGTGTTACATCACCCTTTCTCGGGGGAGTTTCCTAGCCCTCATATTGAGGAATCTCAGATGTGATGTCTTGGATATCGTTGAATCGCATGGTGAATAAGGAACTATCCTCAGAGAAACCTGCAGAGAAGCCTTCTCAGAAACTTCTTTGTTGTGGATGAATTCAGCCCTCAGATGTCCATCATTGTTTTGACTGAGAAGCTTGCTAGCAGAGTTTCCGCAGAATCTGCAGTAGGACACACGGTGGCGCTCCGAGACCACAAATAACCTCGTCTTACTAAAGCAAGAAGCTTTCTGAGAAACCGCTTTGCGATGTGTGAATTCAAGTCACTAAGTTACAGCTGTATTTCGTGGGGCCGTGGCCTAGCCCTATTTGAGTGGAATCTGAGAACAGATATTCCGGATCCCTTTGAAAACAATGGGGCCAAGGGAAATGTCTTCCAATAAAAATGAGAAAGAAGCTTTCTGAGAAACTTCTTTGTGATCTGTGAATTCATCTCACAGAGTTACAACTTAGGCCTCATGAAGCAGTTGCTACCTCACATTTCGTGGAATCTGCAAAGGGATATTTGGGAGTCCATTGGAGCCCATTGTTAAAAAGGAAATAGCCTCAGATAATAACTGGAGAAAAGCTTTCTGAGAGACTGCTTTCTGATGTGTGATTTCAGCACACAGAGTTCCACCCTTCCCTTCTTGGAACAGTTTGCTAACACTGTTGTCGTGGATTCGGCAAAGGTATATTTGGGAGCTCATTGAGGGCAATGGTGAAAAAGGAAATATCCTCACATAATAACTAAAGAGAAGCTTTCCGAGAAACTGTATTGCCATGTGTGAATGCAACTCACAGAGTTACACGTTTCCCCTCAGTGATTAGTTTCTTAACACAGTTTTCTGGAAATCTGCAATTAGATACTTCATAGCGCAATGAACCTTGCGGTGAAAAAGGAAATATCCACAGATGAAAACTAGAAAGAAACTTTCTTAGAAACTTCTTGGTGATGTGTGAATTCATCTCACAGAGTTACACTTATGTTTCGTGGAGCAGTCCATAAACACTGTCTTTAAGGAATCTGAGAACGGCTTCTTTGGATCGCATTGAGGCCTACGCTGATAAAGGAAATTTCATGCGTTCAAAACGTGAAAGAAGCTTTCTGAGAAACTTCTTTCTGATCTGTGAGTTCATCTCACAGACATATAACTTAGATATCAGGAAGCAGTTTGCTAACACTCTTTTCGTGGAATCTGTAAAGTGATATTTGGGAGCCCATAGGGGCCCATGTTGAAAAAGGAAATATCCTCACATAATAACTAAATAGAAGCTTTCTGAGAAACTGCATTGCCATGTCTGAATGCAACTCACAGAGTTACACGTTTCTCCTCAGTGATCAGTTTGTTAACACAGTTTTCTGGAAATCTGCCATTAGATACTTCATAGCGCAATGAACCTTATGGTGACAAAGGAAATATCCACAGATGAAAACTAGAAAAAAGCTTTCTTAGAAACTTCTTGGTGATGTGTGAATTCATCTCACAGAGTTACACTTATGTTACTTGGAGCAGTCCATTAACACTGTCTTTGAGGAATCTGAGAACGGCCTCATTGGATCGCATTGAGGCCTACGCTGATTAAGGAAATTTAATCCATTCAAAACGTGAAGGAAACTTTCTGAGAAAATTCTTTCTGACCTGTGAGTTCATCTCACGGACTTAAAACTTAGACTTCAGGAAACAGTTTGCTAACAATCTTTTTGTGGAATTTTTAAAACGATATTTGGGAGCCCATAGGGGCCCATGGTGAAAAAGGAAATATCCTCACATAATAACTAGAGAGAAGCTTTCTGAGAGATTCCTTTCTGATGTGCGGCTTCATCACACAGAGTTCCACCCTTCCCTTCTTGGAACAGTTTGCTAACACTGTTCTCGTGGATTCTACATAGGTATATTTGGGAGCTCATTGAGGGCAATGGTGAAAAAGGAAATATCCTCACATAATAACTAAAGAGAAGCTTTCTGAGAATCTGCATTGCCATGTGTGAATGCAACTCACAGAGTTACACGTTTCTACTCAGTGATCAGTTTGTTAACACACTTTTCTGGAAATCTGCAATTAGATACTTCATAGCGCAATAAACCTTACGGTGACAAAGGAAATATCCACAGATGAAAACTAGAAAGAAGCTTTCTTAGAAACTTCTTGGTGATGTGTGAATTCATCTCACAGAGTTACACTTATGTTTCGTGTAGCAGTCCATTAACACTGTCTTGAGGAATCTGAGAACGGCTTCTTTGGATCGCATTGAGGTCTTCGCTGATAAAGGAAATTTCATGCATTCAAAACGTGAAAGAAGCTTTCTGAGAATCTTCTTTCTGACCTGTGAGTTCATCTCACAGACTTATAACTTAGATTATAGGAAGCTGTTTGCAAACACTCTTTTCGTGGAATCTGTGTAGTGATATTTGGGAGCCCTTAGGGGCCCATGGTGAAAAAGGAAATATCCTCACATAATTACTAAAGAGAATCTTTCTGAGAAACTGCATTGCCATGTGTGAATGCAACTCACAGAGTTACACCTTTCTCTTCAGTGATCAGTTTGTTTACACAGTTTTCTGGATATCTGCAATTAGATACTTCATAGCGCAATGAACCTTACGGTGACAAAGGAAATATCCACAGATGAAAACTATAAGGAAGCTTTCTTACAAACTTCTTGGTGATGTGTGAATTCATCTCACAGAGTTACACTTATGTTTCGTGGAGCAGTCCATTAACACTGTCTTTGAGGAATGTGAGAACGGCTTCTTTGGATCGCATTGAGGCCTACGCTGTTAACGGAAATTTCATCCGTTCAAAACGTGAAAGAAGCTTCCTGAGAAACGTCTTTCTGATCTGTCAGTTCATCTCACAGACTTATAACTTAGACTTGAGGAAGCAGTTGGCTAACACTCTTTTCGTGGAATCTGTAAAGTGATATTTGGGAGCCCATAGGGGCCCATGGTGAAAAAGGAAATATCCTCACATAATAACTAGAGAGAAACTTTCTGAGAGACTGCTTTCTGATGTGTGACTTCATCTCACAGAGTTAGGCTAGTGATTTTTGGAGCCGTTTCTTAGGACTGTTTCCATGGATTCCGAGAAGTGATATTTCTGATGGCTTTGAAGAACAGAAGGAGAAAAGAAATATCCTCCAAGAAAAAGCGGAATCAAGCTTTCTGAGAAACTCCTTTGTGATATGTGAATTCATTTCACAGTGTTACATCACCCTTTCTCGGGGGAGTTTCCTAGGAAACTGAGGAATCTCAGATGTGATGTCTTGGATATCGTTGAATCGCATGGTGAATAAGGAACTATCCTCAGAGAAACCTGCAGAGAAGCCTTCTCAGAAACTTCTTTGTTGTGGATGAATTCAGCCCTCAGATGTCCATCATTGTTTTGACTGAGAAGCTTGCTAGCAGAGTTTCCGCAGAATCTGCAATAGGACACACGGTGGCTCTCCGAGACCACAAATAACCTCGTCTTACTAAAGAAAGAAGCTTTCTGAGAAACCGCTTTTTGATGTGTGAATTCAACTCACTAAGTTACAGCTGTATTTCGTGGGGCCGTGGCCTAGCCCTATTTGAGTGGAATCTGAGAACAGATATTCCGGATCCGGTTGAAAACAATGGGGCCAATGGAAATGTCTTCCAATAAAAATGAGAAAGAAGCTTTCTGAGAAACTTCTTTGTGATCTGTGAATTCATCTCACAGAGTTACAACTTAGGCCTCATGAAGCAGTTTGCTAACACTCTTTTCGTGGAATCTGTAAAGTGATATTTGGGAACCCTTAGGGGCCCATGGTGAAAAAGGAAATATCCTCACATAATAACTATAGAGAAGCTTTCTGAGATATTCCTTTCTGATATTTGTCTTCATCACACAGAGTTCCACCCTTCCCTTCTTGGAACAGTTTGCTAACACCGTTGTCGTGGATACTGCAAAGTGATATTTGGGAGCTCATTGAGGGCTATGGTGAACAAGGAAATATATTCAGATAAACACTGGAAAGAAGGGTTCTGGGAAAATGCACTTCGATGTGTGAATGCAACCCACAGAGTTACACGATTCTCTTCAGTGATCAGTTTGCTAAGTTTTCTGGAAATCTGCAATTCGATACTTCATAGCACAATGAACCTTACGGTGACAAAGGAAATATCCACAGATGAAAACTAGAAAGAAGCTTTCTTAGAAACTTCTTGGTCATGTGTGAATTCATCTCACAGAGTTACACTTATGTTTCGTGGAGCAGTCCATTAACACTGTCTTTGAGGGATCTGAGAATGGCTTCTTTGGATCGCATTCAAGCCTACACTGATAAAGGAAATTTCATCCGTTCAAAACGTGAAAGAAGCTTCCTGAGAAACTTCTTTCTGATCTGTGAGTTCATCTCACAGACTTATAACTTCGACTTCAGGAAGCAGTTTGCTAACACTCTTTTTGTGGAATCTGTAAAGTGATATTTGGGAGCCCATAGGGGCACATGGTGAGAAAGGAAATATCCTCACATTATAACTAGAGAGAAGCATTCTGAGAGATTCCTTTCTGATGTGCGGCTTCATCACACAGAGTTCCACCATTCCCTTCTTGGAACAGTTTGGTAACACTGTTGTCGTGGATTCTGCAAAGGTATATTTGGGAGCTCATTTAGGGCTATGGTGAAAAAGGAAATATCCTCCCAGAATAACTAAAGAGAAGCTTTCTGAGAAACTGCATGGCCATGTGTGAATGCAACTCACAGAGTTACACGTTTCTCTTCAGTGATCAGTTTGTTAACACAGTTTTCTGGAAATCTGCAATTAGATACTTCATAGCGCAATGAACCTTACGGTGACAAAGGAAATATCCTCAGATGAAAACTAGAAAGAAGCTTTCTTAGATACTTCTTGGTGATGTGTGAATTCATCTCACAGAGTTACACTTATGTTTCGTGGAGCAGTCCATTAACACTGTCTTTGAGGAACCTGAGAAGGGCTTCCTTGGATCGCATTGAGGCCTACGCTGATAAAGGAAATTTCTTCCGTTCAAAACGTGAAAGAAACTTTCTGAGAAACTTCTTTCTCATTTGTGAGTTCATCTCACTGACTTATAACTTATACTTCAGGAAGCAGTTTGCTAACACTCTTTTCGTGGAATCTGTAAAGTGATATTTGGGAGCCCGTAGGGGCCCATAGTGAAAAAGGAAATATCCTCACATAATAACTAGAGAGAAGCTTTCTGAGAGATTTCTTTCTGATGTGTGACTTTATCACACAGACTTCCACCCGTCCCTTCTTGGAACAGCTTGTTAACACTGTTGTCGTGGATTCTGCAAAGGTGTATTTGGGAGCTCATTGAGGGCTATGGTGAAAAAGGAAATATCCTCAGATCAAAACTGGAAAGAAGCTTTCTGAGAAACTGCATTGCCAGGAGTGAATGCAACTGACAGAGTTACACGTTTCTCTTCAGTGATCAGTTTGCTAACTAAGTTTTCTGGAAATCTGCAATGGGATACCTCTTAGCGCAATGAAGCTTATGGTTACGAAGGAAATATCCTCATATGAAAACTAGAAAGAAGCTTTCTTAGAAACTTCTTGGTGATGTGAGAATTCATCTCACAGAGTTAGACTTATGTTTCGTGCAGCAGTCCATTAACACTGTGTTTGAGTTACCTGAGAAGGGCTTCCTTGGATCACATTGAGGCCTTGGTTGATAAAGGAAATATCATCAGTTCAAAACGTGAAAGAAGCTTTCTGAGAAACTTCTTTGTGATATGTGAATTCCTCTCACACACTACAGCTTATTTCTCAGGAAGCAGTTTGCTAACACTCTTTTCGTGGAATATTCCAAGTGAGATTTGGAGCACATAGGGGCCCATGGTGAAATAGGAAATATCCTCAGATAATAACTAGAGAGAAGCTTTCTGAGAGATCGCTTTCTGATGTGTGACTTCATCACACAGAGTTCCACCCGTCCCTAATTGGAACCGTTTGCTAACTCTGTTATCTTGTGTTCTGCAAAGTGATCTTTGGGAGCTCACTGAGGGATATGGTGAAAAAGGAAATATCCTCAGATAAAAACTGGAAAGAAGCCTTCTGAGAAACTGTATTTCCATGTGTGAATGCAACTCACAATGTTACACGTTTCTCTTCATTGATCAGTTTGCTAACACAGTTTTCTGGAAATCTGCAATGGGATTCTTCTGAACGCAATGATACTTACGGTGACAAAGGAAATATCCTCAGATGAAAACTAGAAAGAAGCCCTGTTAGAGACTTCTTGGTGATGTGCGAATTCACCTCACAGAATTACACTTATGTTTCGTAGAGCAGTCCATTAACACTGTCTTTGAGGAACCTGAGAAGGGCTTCCTTGGATCGCATTGATGCCTACTCTGATAAAGGAAATTTCATCTGTTCAAAACGTGAAAGAAGCTTTCTGAGAAACTTCTTTCTGATCTGTGAGTTCATCTCACAGGCTTATAACTTAGACTTCAGGAAGCAGTTTGCTAACACTCTTTCCATGGAATCTGTAAAGTGATATTTGGGAGCCCATAGGGTCCCATGATGAAAAAGGAAATATCCTCACATAATAACTAGAGAGAAGCTTTCTGAGAGACTGCTTTCTGATGTGTGACTTCATCACACAGAGTTCCACCCTTTCCTTCTTGGCACAGTTTGCTAACACTGTTGTCATGGATTCTGCAAATGTGTATTTGGGAGCTCTTTGAGTGCTATGGTGAAAAAGTAAATATCCTCACATAATAACTAAAGAGAAGCTTTCTGAGAAACAGCATGGCCATGTGTGAATGCAACTCACAGAGTTACACGTTTCTCTTCAGTGATCAGTTTGTTAACACAGTTTTCTGGAAATCTGCAATTAGATACTTCATAGCGCAATGAACCTTACGGTGACAAAGGAAATATCCTCACATGAAAACTAGAGAGAAGCTTTCGTAGAAACTTCTTGGTGATGTGTGAATTCATCTCAAAGAGTTACACTTATGTTTCGTGGAGCAGTCCATTAACACTGTCTTTGAGGAACCTGAGAAGGGCTTCCTTAGGACGTATTGAGGCCTACGCTGATAAAGGAAATTTCTTCCGTTCAAAACGTAAAAGAAGCTTTCTGAGAAACTTCTTTCTGATCTGTGAGTTCATCACACTGACTTATAACTTATACTTCAGGAAGCAGTTTGCTAACACTCTTTTTGTGGAATATGGAAAGTGATATTTGGGAGCCCTTAGGGGCCCATGATGTAAAAGGAAATATCCTCACATAATAACTAGAGAGAAGCTTTTTGAGAGATTGCTTTCTGATGTGTGACTTCATCACACAGAGTTCCACCCTTCCGTTCTTGTAGCAGTTCTCTAACACTGTTGTCGTGGATTCTGCAAAGTTGTATTTGGGAGCTCATTGAGGTCTACAGTGAAAAAGGAAATATCCTCACATAAGAACTAAAGAGAAGCTTTCTGAGAAACTGCATTGCTATGTGTGAATGCAACTCACAGAGTTACACGTTTCTCTTCCGTGATCAGGTTGTTAACACAGTTTTCTGGAAATCTGCAATTAGATACTTCATAGCGCATTGAACCTTACGGTGACAAAGGAAATATCCACAGATGAAAATTAGAAAGAAGCTTTCTTAGAAACTTCTTGGAGATGTGTGAATTCATCTCACAGAGTTACACTTATGTTTCATCTAGCAGTCCATTAACACTCTCTTTGAGGAACCTGAGAAGGGCTTCCTTGGATCGCATTGAGGCCTACGCTGATAATGGAAATTTCATCCATCCAAAAAGTGAAAGAAGCCTTCTGAGAAACTTCTTTCTGATCTGTGAGTTCATCTCACAGACCTATTTCTTAGACTTCAAGAAGCAGTTTGCTAACACTCTTTTTTTGGAATCTGTAAAGTGATATTTCGGAGCCCATAGGTGCCCAAGATGAAAAAGGAAATATCCTCACATAATAACGAGAGAGAAGCTTTCTGAGAGATTGCTTTCTTGGCTGTGACTTCGTCACGTAGAGTTCCACCCTTCCCTTCTTGGAACAGATTGCTAACACTGTTGTCCTGGATTCTGCAAAGGTATATTTGGGAGCTCATTGATGGCTATGGTGAAAAAGGAATTATCCTCACATAATAACTAGAGGGAAGCTTTCTGAGAGATTGCTTTTGATGTGTGACTTCATCACACAGAGTTCCACCCTTCCCTTCTTGGAACAGTTTGCTAACACTGTTGTCGTGGATTCTGCGAAGATATATTTGGGAGCTCATTAGCGGGTATGGTGAAAAAGGAAATATCCTCAGATCAAAACTGTCCCGACCTGCAGGACAGTCGAACGGGCCCTGGAAGGGGGAGTGTGAATGGAGGAGACAAGAAAACAGAAGAAATGGAGACAAGACAAACAGCCTGATCAAGTATCGTTTACTGAGTGTAGGGTCATGCCTTATATAGGCTGGCAGGGGAAGAGGTTGGGTCAAGGCGGTGACAGGGGCTGGGTCTTCTCAAATTACAATCGCGCATGCGCCGTGGGTTTGTACTTTTCCCGGGCGCGGGATCGCGCCTGCGCCCTGGGCTGCATATTTTCCTGGGCGGGAAAATGTTTGTGCGCGCACGGGAAAGGTTGGCGCGTGCGGGAAATGTTGGCGCGCACGGGAACAATTTGGGCGCAAGCAGGAGAAACTTAAGGAAATTTCTTCCATTCCAAACGTGAAAGAAGCTTTCTGAGAAACTTCTTTCTGATCTATGAGTTCATCTCACAGACTTATAAATTAGAATTCAAGAAGCAGTTTGCTAACACTATTTTTTTGGAATCTGGAAAGTGATATTTCAGAGCCCATAGGTGCCCGTCATGAGAAAGGAAATATCCTCACATAGTAACGAGAGAGAAGCTTTCTGAGAGTTTGCTTTCTGAGCTGTGGCTTCATCACATAGAGTTCCACCCCTCCTTACTTGAAACAGTTTGCTAACACTGTTGTTGTGGATTCTGCAAAGGTATAATTGGGAGCTCATTGAGGGCTATGGTGAAAAAGGAAATATCCTCACATAATAACTAGAGAGAATCTTTCTGAGAGATTGCTTTCTAATGTGTGACTTCATGACACAGAGTTCCACCCTTCCCTTCTTGGAACAGTTTGCTAACACTGTTGTCGTGGATTCTGCAAAGGTATATTTGGGAGGTCATTGAGGTCTGTGGTGAAAAAGGAAATATCCTCAGATCAAAACTGGAAAGAAGACTTCTGAGAAACTGCATTGCCATGAGTGAATGCAACTACCAGAGTTACACGTTTCTCTTCAGTAATCAGTTTGCTAACAAAGTATTCTGGAAATCTGCAATGGGATACCTCTTAGCGCAATGAAGCTTACCGCGATAAAGAGATATCCTCAGATGAAAACAGGAAGAAGCTTTCTTAGAAACTTCTTGCTGATGTGTGAATTCATGTCACAGAGTTACACTTATCTTTCGTGGAGCAGTCCATTAACACTGTCTTTGAGGAACCTGAGAAGGGCTTCCTTGGATCGCATTGAGTCCTATGCTGATAAAGGAAATTTCTTCTGTTCAAAACGTGAACGAAGCCTTCTGAGAAACTTCTTTCTGATCTGTGAGTTCATCTCACAGACTTATAAGTTAGACTTCAGCAAGCAGTTTGCTAACACTCTTTTCTTGGTATCTGGAAAGTGATATTTGGGAGCCCATAGGCGCCCTTGATGAAAAAGGTAATATCCTCACATAATAACTAGAGAGAAGCTTTCTGAGACATTGCTTTCTGATGAGTGAATTCATCACACAGAGTTCCACCCTTCCCTTCTTGGAACAGTTTGCTAACACTGTTGTCGTGAATTCTGAAAAGGTATATTTTGGAGCTCATTGAGGGATATGGTGAAAAAGGAAATATTCTCACATAATAACTAAAGGGAAGCATTTTGAGAAACTGCATTGCCATGTGTGAATGCAACTCACAGAGTTACACGTTTCTCTTCAGTGATCAGTTTTTTAACACAGTTTTCTGGAAATCTGCAATTAGATACTTCATAGGGCAAAGAACCTTACGGTGACAAAGCAAATATCCACACATGAAAACTAGAAAGAAGGTTTTTTAGAAACTTCTTGGTGGTGTGTGAATTCATCGCACAGAGTTACACTTATGTTTCGTGGAGCAGTCCATTAACACTGTCTTTGAGGAACCCGAGAAGGGCTTCCTTGGATCTCATTGAAGCCTACGCTGATAAAGGATGTTTCTTCCGTTTAAAACGTGAAAGAAGCTTTCTGAGAAACTTCTTTCTGATCTGTGGGTTCATCTCACAATCTTATAACTTAGACTTCAGGAAGCAGTTCGCTAACACTCTTTTTGTGGAATCTGGAACGTGATATTTGGGAGGACATAGGAGACAATGGTGAAACAGGAAATATTCTCACATAATAATTAGAGAGAAGCTTTCTGAGAGATTGCTTTCTGATGTGTGACTTCATCACACAGAGTTCCACCGTTCCCTTCTTGGAACAGTTTGCTAACACTGTTGTCGTGGATTCTGCAGAGATATATTTGGGAGCTCATTGAGGGCTAGGGTGAAAAAGAAAATATCCCCAGATCAAAACTGGAAAGAAGCCTTCTGAGAAACTGCATTGCCGTGAATGAATGCAACTCACAGAGTTACACGTATCTCTTCACTCATCAGTTTGCTAACTAAGTTTTCTGGAAATCTGCAATGGGATACCTCTTAGCGCAATGAAGCTTACGGTGACAAAGGAAATATCCTCAGATGACAAATAGAAAGAAGCTTTCTTAGAAACTTCTTGGTGATGTATGAATTCATCTCACAGAGTTACACTTATGTTGCATGGAGCAGTCCATTAACACTGTCTTTGAGGAACCTGAGAAGGGCTTCCTTGGATCGCATTGAGGCCTTCGCTGATAAAGGAAATTTCGTCCGTTCAAAACGTGAAAGAAGCTTTCTGAGAACCTTCTTTCTGCTCTGTGTGTTCACCTCACCGACTTATAACTTAGAGTTCAGGAATGAGTTTGCTAACCCTCTTTTCGTGGTATCTGGAAAGTGATATTTGGGAGCCCACAGGGGCCCATGATGAAAAAGGAAATATCGTCACCTAATAACTAGAGAGAAGCTTTCTGAGAGATTGCTTTCTGATGTGTGACTTCATCACACAGAGTTCCACCCTTCCCTTCTTGGAACAGTTTGCTAACCCTGTTGTCATGAATTCTGCAAAGGTATATTTGGGAGCTCACTGAGGGCTATGGTGAAGAAGGAAATATCCTCAGATCAAAACTGGAAAGAAGCCTTCTGAGTAACTGCAATGCCATGAGTGAGTGCAACTCACATAGTTACACGTTTCTCTTCAGTGATCAGTTTGCTAACTAAGTTTTCTGGAAATCTGCAATGGGATAGCTCTTAGCGCAATGAAGCTTACGATGACAAAGGAAATATCCTCAGATGAAAACTAGAAAGAAGCTTTCTTAGTACCTTCTTGGTGATGTGTGAATTCATCTCACAGAGTTCCACTTATGTTTCGTGGAGCAGTCCATTAACACTGTCTTTGAGGAACCTGAGAAGGACTTCCTTGGATCGCATTGAAGCCTACGCTGATAAAGGAAATTTCTTCCGTTCAAAACGTGAAAGAAGCCTTCTGAGAAACTTCTTTCTGATCTGTGAGTTCATCTCACAAACTTATAACTTAGACTTCACGAAGCAGTTTGGTAACACTCTTTTCGTGGATTCTGGAAAGTGATATTTGGGAGCCCATAGTGGCACATGATGAAAAAGGAAATATACTCACATGATAACTGGAGGGAAGCTTTCTGAGAGATTGCTTTCTGATGTGTGACTTCATCACACAGAGTTCCACCCTTCCCTTCCTGGAACAGTTTGCTAACACTGTTGTCGTGGATTCTGCAAAGGTATATTTGGGAGCACATTGAGGGCTATGGTGAAAAGGGAAATATCCTCAGATCAAAACTGTCCCGACCTGCAAGGCAGTCAATCGGGCCCTGGAAGGGGGAGTGTGAATGGAGGAGACAAGAAAACACAAGAAATGGAGACAAGACAAACAGCCTGATCAAGTCTCGTTTATTGAGTGTAGGGTCATGCCTTATATAGGCTCGCAGGGGAAGAGGTTGGGTCAGGGCGGTGACGGGTCTGGGTCTTCTCAAATTACAATCGCGCATGCGCCGTGGGTTTGTACTTTTCTCGGGCACGGGATCGCGCCTGCGCCCTGGGCTGCATATTTTCCTGGGCGGGAAAATATTTGCACGCGCACGGGAAAGGTTGGTGCGCGCGGGAACAGTTTTGGCACGCGCGGGAGAAACTTAGGCGCAGGCGGGAAAATCTTTGGGCGCACGCGGGAAGGGTTTGTAAAGAAAGAACCCGGGAATGTGCCCTCTTGTCTCCGCTTTGCAGAGATCAACAACAGAGGTCGGCTAATTCCAGGCCTCATGACTCCGGATAGATCCCCCTTTTTTATATATAATTATGGCTAGAAAATTGTCCCTCAGGAACTGTGCCTGTCTTAGGTTGGAGTAATGCATCTCATCACTGGTTCCCGTCATGGGATTAGGCAGTAGCTTATGACGGCCCTCCTGTCTTAGTTTAGTGAGAGATGATACTCTCTTACCCGTCATTGGCTGTCCAGTTCAGCGCATAGGGAAGGTGTTCATAATGGGTGTGAGTATGAACCACTGCGATCTTCTTGTTCTAGGCGATGATAATGGACCTGTATAGGCTTCGCTTGGATAGCCTCGACCTGTTGCTTAATGAATGTCATGAGCCTATTGAAGACCAAAGGTCCTATAGAGAGTAAGAGCAATAGGCAAAGCAGGGGGCCCAGGAATGGCATAAGATAGGGACGGAGTCCATGGAACCCAGTCCAAAATGGGTTATCGGTTATTTCTTTTCATCGTTTTTCTAGGTCTTCTTGTAGACGCCTGATTTTGTCCCTGACGATCCCGGATTTGTTGGCATAGAAACAGCACTTCTCCTGTAAAGCCAAGCAGATGCCTCCCTGTTCTGCAGTTAGTAAATCTAGGCCTCTTCTATTTTGGAGCACTACTTCTGCCACAGAATCTACCTGTTCTTGTAAATCTTGTATAGTACTCGAAATGGCCTGCATATCTGAGATCAGTTGGCGAGACAATTTGGTGTATTGAGTAACAGAAACCCCTAGGCCTGTAGCCCCAGTTGCTACGGCAGTAGTTATGCCTAATCCTGCAAGTAAGGGGATAAATTGTATTGCCCTTTTGTTTCTTCCTAAAAAGTGATCTATAGCTGGGATAGACACAGGTTCATCTCCAGGGATAATGTCTATGTCAGGTAAAAGTGTGGCTAAGACACAGCGTCCTGTCCAGTTAGTAGGTAAATAGGTATAAGCCCTATTATTGCCACATATAAAAACCGAGCTGTTTTTAGCAATGGTAACAGGAGTAACTGCGCTATTCTATCCCCTTGAGGAATGATAATGATGTTGTCAATAGCCTTGTCCATGATTTTGATTTCTCCTATATAATCACTATCCACTATTCCTGGAAAGACCTGTAGGCCTTTCATGGTGACGCTGCTTCTCCCCAGGATTAATCCAAACATGTTTGAGGGTAGGGGCCCATATATGCCCGTACTTAGGGCCTGAGGTCCCATTTCAGGGGTTAATACTGTGTGGGAGGTGGAACAGAGGTCCAATCCTGCGCTTCCTGGGGTTGCTCTACTAAGCTGTGAAACGGATTGTTGTTGGTTGGTACAAAACTGACCGCCCCATAAGCTTGTTTCGGGGCCTGGGGTCGGCCCCTCAATCCGTTTCCCTGCTGAGGTGTTAGGGGATTTCCTTGATTGTCAATTTTAGATTTACATTCGTTGGACCAATGTTTTCCTCTTTTACACCTAGGGCAGAGGCCTGGAGCTTTTGCCTCTAAGGTCTTAGCTAGCTCTCCCTTACAATCCCTAGCGAAGTGTCCCATTTTTCCGCACTTGAAGCACCCCTTGCTATTTTTATTTTTACTAGCCAGGAAGTCTTTTATGGTTTGTCCACTAAAGGCAGCAGCCATAGCCAAACCCTGTTGATATGAGGGCCCTATGTCTGAACAGAGGCGGATGTAACCTGTTAAGTCTGTTTTCTTACTATAAGGTCTGATTGCTGCCTGACAAGCCGGGTTAGCGTTTTCGTAAGCTAGCTGTTTTACATAATCCACCCCTGCCTCGGCATTTCCAAATATTCTGCTGGCTGTGGTTAAAAGTCTATGTACAAAGTCTGCAAAAGGCTCATCAGGTCCTTGTTTGACCCCCGTGAGCGAGGCTCCTGGATCCCCCTTAACAGGAAGTTTTCTCCAGGCTTTTGTAGCTGCTGCTTGGATTTGAGAAAACAGTCCAGGATCATACGGCATCTGAGCATCGGTTTCTGTGTAATTACCCGAACCAGTTAGCATATCAAAATCCCAACCATTTCTGGCTTGTTGGTTTCTCTTGGCCGTATCTCTACAATTTTCATAAAATTCTGACTTCCAAATCAGATGGTCGCCTCCGGAAAGAACTGCTCTAACTAAGGTATTCCAATCTATGGGAGTGAGCCAATTTTCGGCCACAGATTCGACTATGGCCAGGGTGTACGGGGCAGTAGCTCCGTATTGCGAGACAACAGTTTTTAGTTCTTTTATTACAGTACATTCAAACCCATTGTGGAGTCTCCAGGCTCGACCCTGCGCATCTGTAGTTTCCGTTACTGGAAAAACTTCTCGAAGAGAGGCATCCTCCCTATCCCTAATACCAAGCAACCTTCCTTTTGGGACATGCTGTCCGGGTCTCTGAGGGTGAGAGGGTTTCTCTATTCCTTTAGGGTATTGAACGCTCTCACTTCCTGTCCTTAATTTCTGCAATCTAGTGATTAAAGACTGATGTAGTTCGTCGAGCTTTATTTGATCTTCAAGCTGTGCAATTTTTTCTCTAAGCTCCTCTTTTGTGTCTATTACTGCCATAACTGCGGGGGCAGAAGCCTTATTATAGGGAGGGGGATAAGTAAGAGTTTGTGGCCAGTCAGAATTATAATATTTTGCTGCCCCTTCCTCCAAATTATCCCAGTTTACTTCTGAAGGGTTAAAGTTATTTTTACTTTTGCTTTCATTACTTGTAGGTAAAAATGGGTATTTTTTGAACTTTTCCTTATTTAATGTTTCTGTATTTGTCATTAAGCGGACCCCAGCCTCTTCCTCGTCGCTTTGTAGCGATATAAGGTCTATTTCTTTATTAGGTATGGATTTCTCGAGGTCGGTCTGGGAGCTGCCTCTTAATATTTCCTCAGTCTGAGTAACCACCGCCATTACCTCAGGATTTTTTTCTTTTTCCTTTTTGTCTATTATATCTCTGATTTGATTCCAATAAGAAAAAGCTGTCACCGGAACATTCTCTCGTCCAAAAGTACTATAGTAATCTTGAAAACAGTCTCCCACTCTACGCCACCTCTTTATGTCAATGGTCCCCTCTTGTGGAAACCAAGGGCAGGTTTCTTTTACAAAATCAAAAAACTTAAACAAATCATTACTTTTAACCTTTACTCCTCGTGTTTTTAAAGCCTCTTTTAATTGCCCTACATAAATTTGATGCTGGCTTAATTCTTGTCCCATAATCAGACACTGTTACTCACCTCTAGTTCAACGCGGCAGGCTCCCACGACGTCCGGAGGAATTTCTTTCCACTTTCACTTTCGGCCGACTTTACTGCCTTCTTCCTCCCTTTTTCCCCCGTCTCCAGGTCCCTATTCGGGCGCCAGGTGTCCCGACGTGCAGGACAGTCGAACGGGCCCTGGAAGGGGGAGTGTGAATGGAGGAGACAAGAAAACACAAGAAATGGAGAAAAGACAAACAGCCTGATCAAGTCTCGTTTATTGAGTGTAGGGTCATGCCTTATATAGGCTGGCAGGGGAAGAGGTTGGGTCAGGGCGGTGACGGGGGCTGGGTCTTCTCAAATTACAATCGCGCATGCGCCGTGGGGTTGTACTTTTCCTGGGCGCGGGATCGCGCCTGCGCACTGGGCTGCATGTCTTCCTGGGCGGGAAAATGTTTGTGTGCGCGCGGGAAAGGTTGGTGCGTGCGGGAAAGGTTTGCGTGCACGGGAACAGATTTGGCGCGCGTGGGAGAAACTTCGGCGCGTAAGGGAGAAACTTACGCGCGCGTGGGAAAACTTTGGGCGCACGGGAAGGGTTTGTAAGGAAAGAACCCGAGAATGTGCCCTCTTGTCTCCGCTTTGCGGACATCAAGCAACAGAGGTCGGCTAATTCCAGGCCTCATGGCTCCGGACACAAAACTGGAAAGAAGCCTTCTGAGAAACTGCATTGCCATGACTGAATGAAACTCACAGAGTTACACGTTTCTCTTCAGTGATCAGTTTGCTAATTAAGTTTTCTGGAAATCTGCAATGGGATACCTCTTCGCGCAATGAAGCTTACGGGACAATGGAAATATCCTCAGATGAAAACTAGAAAGAAGTTTTCTTAGAAAGTTCTTGGTGATGTGTGAATTCATCTCACAGAGTTAAACTTATGTTTCATGGTGCAGTCCATTAACAATGTCTTTGAGGAACCTGAGAAGGGCTTCCTTGCATCGCATTGAGGCCTACGCTCATAAAGGAAAATTCATCCTTTCAAAACCTGAAAGAAGCTTTCTGAGAAACTTGTTTCTGATCTGTGAGATCATCTCACAGACGTATGACTTAGACTTCAGGAAGCAGTTTGCGAAAACTCTTTTCGTGGATTCTGGAAAGTGATATTTGGGAGCCCTTAGGGGCCCATGGTGAAAAAGGAAATATTCTCATATAATAACGAGTGAGAAGCTTTCTGAGAGTTTGCTTTCTGATGTGTGACTTCATCACACAGAGTTCCACCCTTCCCTACTTGGAACCGTTTGCTAACTCTGTTATCTTGTGTTCTGCAAAGTGATCTTTGGGAGCTCACTGAGGGATATGGTGAAAAAGGAAATATCCTCAGATAAAAACTGGAAAGAAGCCTTCTGAGAAACTGCATTTCGATGTGTGAATGCAACTCACAGAGTTACACGTTTCTCTTCAGTGATCAGTTTGCTAACACAGTTTTCTGGAAATCTGCAATGGGATTCTTCTGAACGCAATGAAGCTTACGGTGACAAAGGAAATATCCTCAGATGAAAACTAGAAAGAAGCCCTGTTAGAAACTTCTTGGTGATGTGCGAATTCATCTCACAGAATTACACGTCTCTTTCATGCAGCAGTCCATTAACCCTGTCTTTGAGGTACCTGAGAAGGACTTCTTTGGATCGCATTGAGGCCTACGCTGGTAAAGGAAATATCATCAGTTCAAAACGTGAAATAAGCTTTCTGAGAAACTTCCTTGTGATCTCTGAATGACTCTCACAGAGTTACAACTTAGTTCTCAGGAAGCAGTTTGCTAACACTCTTTTCGTGGAATCTGATAATGAGATTTGGGAGCCCATAGGGACCCATGGTGAAAAAGGAAATATCCTCAGATAATAACTAGAGAGAAGCTTTCTGAGCGATTGCTATCTGATGTGTGACTTCATCACACAGAGTTCCACCTTTCCCTTCTTGGAAGAGTTTGCTAACTCCGTTATCTTGTGTTCTGCAAAGTGATATTTTGGAGCTCACTGAGGGCTACGTTGAAAAAGGAAATATCCTGAGATGAAAACTGGAAAGAAGCCTTCTGGGAAACTGCATTTCAATGTGTGAATGCAACTCACAGAGTTACACGTTTCTCTTCAGTATTCAGACTGCTAACACAGTTTTCTGGAAATCTGCAATGGGATACTTCTGAACGCAATGAAGCTTACGGTGACACAGGATATATCCTCAGATGAAAACTAGAAAGAAGCTTTCTTAGGAACTTCTTGGTGACGTGTGAATTCATCTCACAAAGTTACACTTATTTTTCGTGCAGCAGTCCATTAACACTGTCTTTGAGGAACCTGTGAAGGACTTCTTTGGATCGCATTGAGGCCTACGCTGATAAAGGAAATATCATCAGTTCAAAACGTGAAAGAAACTTTCTGAGAAACTTCTTTGTGATCTGTGAATTCTTTTCACAGAGTTACAGCTTAGTTCTCGGAAGCAGTTTGCTAACGCTCTTTTCGGGGAATCCGCCAAATGAGATTTGGGAGCCCATAGGGGCCCATGGTGAAAAAGGAAATATGCTGAGATAATAACTAGAGAGAAGCTTGCTGAGAGATTGCTTTCTGATGTGTGACGTCATCACACTGAGTTCCACCCTTCCCTTCTTGGAACAGATTGCTAACTCTGTTATCTTGTGTTCTGCAAAGTGATATTTGGGATCTCACTGAGGTCTATGGTGAAAAAGGAAATATCCTCAGATCAAAACTGGAAAGAAGGCTTCTGAGAAACTGCATTTCATTGTGTGAATGCATCTCACAGAGTTACACGTTTCTCTTCAGTGATCAGTTTGCTAACACAGTTTTCTGGAAATCTGCAATGGGATACTTCTGAACGCAATGAATCTTATGGTGACAAAGGAAATATCCTCAGATGAAAGCTAGAAAGAAGCTTTCTTAGAAACTTCTTGGTGCTGTGGGAATTCATCTCACAGAATTACACCTCTGTTTCATGCAGCAGTCCATTAATACTGTCTTTGAGGAATCTGAGAAGGACTTCTTTGGATCGTATAGAGGCCTACGCTGGTAAAGGAAATATCACACGTTCAAAACGTGAAAGAAGCTTTCTGAGAAACTTCTTTGTGATCTGTGAATTCCTCTCACGGAGTTACAGCTTAGTTCTCAGGAGGCAGTTTGCTAACACTCTTTTCTTGGAATCTGCCAAATGAGATTTGGGAGCCCATAGGGGCCCTTGGTGAAAAAGGAAATATCCTCGGATAATAACTAGAGAGAAGCTTTCTCAGAGATTGCTTACTGATGTGTGACTTCATCACGAAATTCCAACCTTCCTTTCTTTGAAGAGTTTGCTAACTCTGTTATGTTGTGTTCTGCAAAGTGATATTGGGAGCTCACTGAGGACTATGGTGAAAAAGGAAATATACCCAGATCAAAACTGGAAGGAAGCCTTCGGAGAAACTGCATTTCGATGTGTGCATGCAACTCAGAGAGTTACACGTTTCTCCTCAGTGTTCAGTTTGCTAACATAGTTTTCTGGAAACCTGCAATGTGATACTTCAGAAAGCAATGAAGCTTACGGTGACAAAGGAAATATCCTCAGATGAAAACTAGAAAGGAGCTCTGTTAGAAACTTCTTGGAGATGTGTGAATTCATCTCAAAGAATTACACTCTTGTATGATGTAGGAGTCCATTAACACTCTCTTTGAGGAACCTGAGAAGGACTTCTTTGGATCGCATTGAGGCCTACACTGGTAAAGGAAATATCATCAGTTGAAAACGTGAAAGAAGCTTTCTGAGAAACTTCTTTGTGATCTGTGAATTCCTCTCACTGAGTTACAGCTTTGTTCTCAGGAAGCAGTTTGCTAACACTCTTTGGTGGAATCTGCCAAATGAGATTTGGGAGCCCTTAGGTGCCCATGGTGAAAAAGCAAATATCCTCAGATAATAACTAGAGAGAAGCTTTCTGAGAGATTGCTTTCTGATGTGTGACTTCATCACACAGAGTTCCACCCTTCCATTCTTTGAAGAGTTTGCTAACTCTGTTAACTTGGGTTCTGCAAGGTGATATTTGGGAGCTCACTGTGGGCTATGGTGAAAAAGGAAATATCCTCAGATCAAAACCGGAAAGAAGCCTTCTGAGTAACTGCATTTCGATGTGTGAATGCATGTCACAGAGTGACACGTTTCTCTTCAGTGTTCAGTTTGCTAACACAGTTTTCTGGAAATCTGCAATGGGATACTTCTGAACGCAATGAAGCTTACGGTGACAAAGGAAAAATCCTCAGATGAAAACAAGATAGAAGCTTTGTTACAAAGTTCTTTTTGATGTGTGAATTCATCTCACAGAATTACACTTATGTTTCATGCAGGAGTCCATTAACACTGTCTTTGAGGAACCTGAGTAGGATTTCTTTGGATCGCATACAGGCCTACACTGATAAAGGAAATATCATCATTTCAAAAGGTGAAAGAAGCTTTCGGAGAAACTTCTTTGTGATCTGTGAATTCCTCTCACAGACTGACATCGTAGTTCTCAGGAAGCAGTTTGCTTACACTCTTTTCGTGGAACCTGCCAAATGAGATTTGGGAGCCCATAGGGACCCATGGTGCAAAAAGGAAATATCCTCAGACGAAAACTAGAAAGAAGCTTTCTTAGAAACTCCTGGGTATTGTGGGAATTCATCTCACAGAATTACACCTCTGTTTCATGTAGCAGTCCATTAATACTGTCTTTGAGGAACCTAAGAAGGATTTTTTGGATCACATTGAGGCCTACGCTGGTAAAGGAAATATCACCCGTTCAAAACGTGAAAGAAGCTTTGTGAGAAACTTCTTTGTGATCTGTGAATTCCTCTCACGGAGTTACAGCTTAGTTCTCAGGAGGCAGTTTGCTAACACTCTTTTCGTGGAATCTGCCAAATGAGATTTGGGAGCCCATAGGGGCCCTTGGTGAAAAAGGAAATATCCTAAGATCAAAACTGGAAAGAAGCCTTCTGAGAAACTGCATTTCAATGTGTGAATGAAACTCACAGATTTCCACGTTTCTCTTCAGTGTTCAGTTTGCTAACACAGCTTTCTGGAAATCTGCAATGGGATACTTCTGAATGCAATGAAGCTTACGGTGACAAAGGAAATATACTCAGATGAAAACTAGAAAGAAGCTCTGTTAGAAACTTCTTGGTGATGTGTGAATTCATCTCACAGAATTACACTTATGTTTCTTGAAGGAGTCCATTAACACTGTCTTTGAGGAATCTGAGAAGGACTTCTTTGGATTGCATTGAGGCCTACGCTGATATAGGAAATATCATCAGTTGAAAACGTGAAAGAAGCTTTGTGAGAAACTTCTTTGTGATCTGTGAATTCTTCTTACAGAGTTACAGCTTAGTTCTCAGGTAGGAGTTTGCTAACACTCTTTTCGTGGAATCTGCAAAGTGAGATTTGGGAGCCCTTAGCGGGCAATGGTGAAAACGGAAACGTCCTCAGATAATAACTAGAAAGAAGCTTTCTGAGAGATTGCTTTCTGATGTGTGACTTCATCACCCAAAGTTCCACCCTTCCCTTCCTTGAAGAGTTTGCTAACTCTGTTATCTTGTGTTCTGCAAAGTGATAATTGGGAGCTCACTGAGGACTATGGTGAAAAAGGAAATATACCCAGATCAAAACTGGAAGGAAGCCTTCTGAGAAACTGCATTTCCATGTGTGAATGCAACTCACAGAGTTACACGTTTCTCTTCAGTGTTCAGTTTGCTAACACAGTTTTCTGGAATTCTGCAATGGGATACTTCTGAACGCAATGAAGCTTACAGTGACAAGGGAAATATCCTCAGATGAAAACTAGAAAGAAGCTTCCTTAGAAACTTCTTGGTGATGTGTGAATTCGTCTCACAAAGTTACACTTATTTTGCGTGCAGCATTCAATTAACACTGTCTTTGAGAAACCTGAGAAGGACTTCTTTGCATCGTATTGAGGCCTACGCTGATAAAGGAAATATCATCAGTAAATAACGTGAACGAAGCTTTCTGAGAAACTTCTTTGTGATCTGTGAATTCCTCTCAGAGAGTAACAGTTTAGTTCTCAGGAATCAGTCTGCTAACGCTCTTTTCGTGGAATCTGCCAAGTGAGATTTGGGAGCCCATAGGGGCCCATGGTGAAAAAGGAAATGTCTACTGATAATACCTAGAGAGCTTTCTGAGCGATTGCTTTCTGATGTGTGACTTCATCACACAGAGTTCCACCCTTACCTTCTTGGAACAGTTTGCTAACTCTGTTATCTTCTGTTCTGCAAAGTGATATTTGGGAGCTCACTATGGGCTATGGTGAAAAAGGAAATATGCTCAGATCAAAACTGGAAAGAAGCCTTCTGCGTAACTGGATTTCGATATGTGAATGCAACTCACAGAGTTACCAGTTTGTCCTCAGTGTTCAGTGTGCAAACACAGTTTTCTGGAAAACGCAATGGGATACTCTGATGCAATGAAGCTTATGGGGACTAAGGAAATTCCTCAGATGAAAACTAGAAAAAGCTTTGTTACAACTTCTTGTGATGTGTGATTCCCACTCACAGAATTTCACTTAGGTTTCATTCAAGCAGGAGTCCTTAACCTGTCTTTTGAGGAACCTGAGAAGACTTCTCTGGATTGCATTGAGGCCTACGCGGATAAAGGAAATATTCATCATTTTGAAACGTGAAAGAAGCTTCTGAGCAACTTCTTGTGGATCTGTGAATTCCCCAAACAGAGTTCGCTTAGTTCTCAGGAGCTTTGCTAAAACTCATTTCGTTGTCTAACAAGTGAGTTTGGGAAGCCCTTAGGGACCATGTTTGAAAAAGAAATATCCTCAGATAATAACAAGAGAGAAGCTTTGAGAGTTGCTTTTCTGATGTGTGACTTAATCACACAGATTTCCACCCTTCCCTTCTTGGAAGAGTTTGCTAACTCTCTTATCTTGCGTTCTGCAAAGTGATATTTGGGAACACACAGAGGGCTATGGTGTAAAAGGAAATATCCTCAGATCAAAACTGGAAAAAGCCTTCTGAGGAACTGCATTGCCATGTGTGAATGCAACTCACAGAGTAACACGTTTCTCTTAGTTGATCAGTTTGTTAACACAGTTTTCTGGAAATCTGCAATTAGATACTTCATAGCGCAATGAACCTTACGGTGACAAAGGAAATATCCACAGATGAAAACTAGAAAGAAGCCTTCGTAGAAACTTCTTGTGATGTGTGAATTCATCTCACAGAGTTACACTTATGTTTCGTGGAGCAGTCCATTAACACTGTTTTTGAAGAATCTGAGAACGGGTTCCTTGGATCGCATTGAGGCCTATGCAGATAAAGGAAATTTCATCCGTTCAATAGGTGAAAGAAGCTTTCTGAGAAACTTCTTTCTGATCTGGGAGTTCATCTCACAGACTTATAACTTAGACTTCAGGAAGCAGCTTGCTAACACTCTTTTTGTGGAATCTGTGAAGTGATATTTGGGAGCCCATAGGAGCCCATGGTGAGAAAGGAAATATGCTCACATTATAACTAGAGAGAAGCATTCTGAGAGATTCCTTTCTGATGTGCGGCTTCATCACACAGAGTTCCACCCTTCCCTTCTTGGAACAGTTTGGTAACACTGTTGTCGTGGATTCTGCAAAGGTATATTTGGGAGCTCATTGAGAGCTATGGTGAAAAAGGAAATATCCTCACATAATAACTAAAGAGAAGCTTTCTGAGAAACTGCATTGCCATGTGTGAATGCAACTAACAGAGTTACACGTTTCTCTTCAGTGATCTGTTTGTTAACACAGTTTTCTGGAAATCTGCAATTCGATACTTCATAGCGGAATGAAACATACGGTGACAAAGGAAATATCCACAGATGAAAACCAGAAAGAAGTTGTCTTAGAAACGTCTTGGGTGATTGTGTGAATTCATCGTCACAAAGATTACACTTATGTTTCAGTGGGAGGCAGTCCATTAACACTGTCTTTGAGGAACCTGAGAATAGCTTCCTTGGATCGCATTGAGGCCTACGCTAATAAAGAATTATCATCCTTCAAACGTGAAAGAAATCCTTCTGAGAAACTTCTTTCTTATCTGTGAGTTCATCTCTCCGACTTATAAATTAGACTTCAGAAGAAGTTTGCTAGCCGTCTTTAGCGGAATCTGAAAGTGATATATGGGAGCCCATGGGCCATGATGAAAAGGAAATATCCTCACATAATAACCAGGTGAAGCTTTCTTGATAATGCTTTCTGATGTGTGACATCTCACACAAGTTCCTCCTTCCCTCTTGAAACAGTTTGCTAACACTGTTGTCGTGGATTCTGCAAAGGTATATTTCGGAGCTTTTATTGAGGGCTCTGGTTGAAAAGGAAATAACCTCACATAATATCTAAAGAGAAGCTTTCTGAGAAACTGCATTGCCATGTGTGAATGCAACTCACAGAGTTACACGTTTCTCTTCAGTGATCAGTATGTTAACACAGTTTTCTGGAAATCTGCAATTAGATACTTCATAGCACAATGAATCTTACAGTGACAAGGAAATATCCACAAATGAAAACTAGAAAGAAGCTTTCTTAGATACTTCTTGGTGATGTGTGAATTCATCTCACAGAGTTACACTTATGTTTCGTGGAGCAGTCCATTAACACTGTCTTTGAGGAAATTGAGAAGGGCTGCCTTGGATCGCATTGAGGTCTAGGCTGATAAAGGAAATTTCATGTGTTCAAAACGTGAAAGAAGCTTTCTGAGAAACTTTTTTATGATCTCTGAGTTCATCTCAGAGACGTATAACTTAGACTTCAGGAAGCAGTTTTCGAACGCACTTTTCGTGGATTCTGGATAGTGATACTTGGGAGCCCATAGGGGCCCATGGTGAAACAGGAAATATCCTCACATAATAACTAGAGAGAAGCTTTCTGATAGATTGATTTCTGATGTGTGACTTCATCAAACAGACTTCCACCCTTCCCTTCTTGGAACAGTTTGTTAACACTGTTGTCGTGGATTCTGCAAAAATATATTTGGGAGCTCATTGAGGGCTATAGTGAAAAAGGAAATATCCTCAGATCAAAACTGGAAAGAAGCCTTCTGAGAAAATGCAGTGCCATGTGTGAATGCAACTCACAGAGGTACCCGTTTCTCTTCAGGGATTCGTTTGCTAACTAAGTTTTCTGGAAATCTGCAATGGGATACCTCTTAGCGCAATGAAGCTTACGATGACAAAGGAAAAATCCACAGATGAAAACTAGAAAGAAGCTTTCTTACAAACTTCATGGTGACGTGTGAATTCGTCTCACAGAGTTACACTTATGTTTCATGGAGCAGTCCATTAACCCTGTCTTTGACGAAACTGAGAAGGGCTTCCTTGGATTGCATTGAGGCCTACGCTGATAAAGGAAATATCATCTTTTCAAACGTGAAAGGACTCTGAGAAACTTCTTTTGATCTGTGATTTCATCTCACATATTATGACTTAGGATTCAGGAAGCCGCCTGTGAACCCTCTTTCGTGGAATCTGTAAAGTGATATTGGGAGCCCATAGGGGGCCCATTTTGAAAAAGGGAAATATCTTCCCATAATAACTAGAGAGAAGCTTTCTGAGATATTCCTTCTCATGTGTGACTTCATCACACAGATTTCCAACCTTCCCTTCTTGGAACAGTTTGCTAAACACTTTGTCGTGGATTCTGCAAGGTATTACTTTGGAGCTCATGAGGGCTATGGTGAAAAAGGAAATATCCTCACATAATAACTAAAGAGAAGCTTTCTGAGAAACTGCATTGCCATGTGTGAATGCAACTCACACGAGTTACACGTTTCTCCTCAGTAATCAGTTTGTTAACACAGTTTTCTGGAAATCTGCAATTATATACTTCATAGCGCAATGAACCTTACGGTGACAAAGGAAATATCCACAGAGAAAACTAGAAAGAAGCCTTTGTAGAAACTTCTTGGTGATGTGTGAATTCATCTCACAGAGTTACACTTATGTTTCGTGGAGCAGTCCATTAACACTGTTTTTCAAGAATCTGAGAATGGGTTCCTTGGATCGCATTGAGGTCTATGCAGATAAAGGAAATTTCATCCGTTCAAATAGGTGAAAGAAGCTTTCTGAGAAACTTCTTTCTGATCTGTGAGTTCATCTCACAGACTTATAACTTAGATTTCAGGAAGCAGTTTGCTAACACTCTTTTTGTGGAATCTGTAAAGTGATATTTGGGAGCCCATAGGGGCCCATGTGAGAAAGGAAATATCCTCACATTATAACTAGAGAGAAGCATTCTGAGAGATTCCTTTCTGACGTGCGGCTTCATCACACAGAGTTCCACCTTCCCTTCTTGAAACAGTTTGGCTAACACTGTTGTCGTGGATTCTGCAAAGGTATATTTGGGAGCTCATTGAGGGCTATGGTGAAAAAGGAAATATCCTCACATAATAACTAAAGAGAAACTTTCTGAGAAACTGCATTGCCATGTGTGAATGCAACTCACAGAGTTACACGTTTCTCTTCAGTGATCAGTTTGTTAACACAGTTTTCTGGAAATCTGCAATTCGATAGTTCATAGCGGAATGAAACGTACGGTGACAAAGGAAATATCCACAGATGAAAACTAGAAAGAAGCTGTCTTAGAAACTTCTTGGTGATGTGTGTATTCATCTCACAGAGTTACATTTATGTTTCTTCGAGCAGTCCATTAACACTGTCTTTGAGGAATCTGAGAAAGGCTTCTTTGGATCGCATTGAGGCCTACGCTGATAAAGGAAATTTCATCCGTTCAAAACGTGAAAGAAGCTTTCTGGGAAACTTCTTTCTGATCTGTGAGTTCATCTCACAGACTTATAACTTAGACTTCAGGAAGCAGTTTGCTCACTCTCTTTTCGTGGAATCTGTAAAGTGATATGTGGGAAACCATAGGGGCCCATGGTGAAAAGGAAATATCCTCACTTAATAACTAGAGAGAAGCTTTCTGAGAGATTCCTTTCTGATGTGCGGCTTCATCACACAGAGTTCCACCCTTCCCTTCTGGAACAGTTTGCTAACACTGTTGTCGTGGATTCTGCAAATGTATATTTGGGAGCTCTTGAGGGCTATGGTGAAAAAGGAAATATCCTCACATAATAACTAAAGAGAAGCTTTCTGAGAAACTGCATTGCCATGTGTGAATGCAACTCACAGAGTTACACGTTTCCTCTTCAGTGATCAGTTTGTTAACACAGTTTTCTGGAAATCTGCAATTCGATACTTCATAGCGCAATGAACCTTACGGTGACAAAGGAAATATCCACAGATGAAAACTAGAAAGAAGCTTTCTTAGAAACTTCTTGGTGATGTGTGAATTCATCACACAGAGTTACTTATGTTTCGTGGAGCAGTCCATTAAGAGTGTCCTTGAGGAATCTGAGAACGGCTTCCTTGGATCGCATTGAGGCCTACGCTGCTAAAGGAATTTCATCTGTTCAAAACGTGAAAGAAGCTTCTGAGAAACTTCTTTCTGATCTGTGAGTTCATCTCACAGACGTATAAGTTAGACTTCAGGAAGCATTTGGCGAACACTCTTTTCGTGGATACTGGAAAGGAATATTTGGGAGCCCATAGTGGCCCATGTGAAAAAGGAAATATTCTCACATAATAACTAGAGAGAAGCTTTCTGAGATGATTGCTTTCTGATGTGTGACTTCATCACACAGAGTTCCACCGTTCCCTTCTTGGAACAGTTTGCTAACACTGTTGTCATGGATTCTGCAAAGGTATATTTGGGAGCTCATTGAGGGCTATGGTGAAAAAGGGAATATCCTCAGATCAAAACTGAAAGAAGCCTTTTGAGAAACTGCATTTCACTGTGTGAATGCAACTCACAGAGTTACACGTTTCTCTTCAGTGATCAGTTAGCTAACTAAGTTTTCTGGAAATCGGCAATTAGATACTTCATAGCGCAATGAACCTTACGGTGACAAAGGACTTATCCACAGATGAAAACTAGAAAGAAGCTTTCTTAGAAACTTCCTGGTGATGTGTGAATTCATCTCACAGAGTTACAGGTATGTTTCGTAGAGTCCATTAACACTGTCTTTCAGGAATCTGAGAATGGCTTCTTTGGATCGCATTGAGGCCTACGCTGATAAAGGAAATTTCAGCCGTTCAAAACGTGAAATGAGCTTTCTGAGAAACTTCTTTCTAATCTGTGAGTTCATCTCACAGGCTTATAACTTAGACTTCAAGAAGCAGTTTGCTAACACTGTTTTCGTGGAATGTGTAAAGTGATATTAGGGAGCCCATAGGGGTCCATGGTGAAAAAGGAAATATCCTCACATAATAACTAGAGAGAAGCTTTCTGAGAGATTACTTTCTGATGTGTGTCTTCATCACACAGAGTCCCACCCTTCCCTTCTTACAACAGTTTGCTAACACTGTTGTCGTGGATTCTGCAAAGGTATATTTGGGAGCTCATTGACGCTACAGTGAAAAAGGAAATATACTCACATAATAACTAAAGAGAAGCTTTCTGAGAAACTGCATTGCCATGTGTGAATGCAACTCACAGAGTTACACGTTTCTCTTCAGTGATCAGTTTATTAACACAGTTTTCTGGAAATCTGCAATTAGATACTTCATAGTGCAATGAACCTTACGGTGACAAAGGAAATATCCTCAGATGAAAACTAGAAAGAAGGTTTTTTAGAAACTTCTTGGTTATGTGTGAATTCATCTCACAGAGTTACACTTATGTTTCATGGAGCAGTCCATTAACACTGTCTTTGGGGAATCTGAGAACGGCTTCTTTGGATCGCATTGAGACCTACGCTGATAAAGGACATTTGATCCTTTCAATACGTGAAAGAAGGTTTCTGAGAAACTTCTTTCTGATGTGTGAGTTCATCTCACAGACTTATACCTTACACTACAGGAATCAGTTTGCTAACTCTCTTTTTGTGGAATCTGTAAAGTGATATTTGGGAGCCCATAGGGGCCCTTGGTGACAAAGGAAATATCCTCACATTATAACAAGTGAGAAGCATTCTGAGAGATTCCTTTCTGATGTGCGGCTTCATCATACAGAGTTCCACCCTTCCCTTCTTGGAACAGTTTGGTAACACTGTTGTCGTGGATTCTGCAAAGGTATATTTGGGAGCTCATTGAGGGCTATGGTGAAAAAGGAAATATCCTCACATAATAACTAAAGAGAAGCTTTCTGAGAAACTGCATTGCCATGTGTGAATGCAACTCACAGAGTTACACGTTTCTCTCTTCAGTGAACAGTTTGTTAACATATTTTTCTGGAAATCTGCAATTCGATACTTCATAGCGGAATGAAACATACGGTGACAAAGGAAATATCCACAGATGAAAACTAGAAAGAAGCTGTCTTAGAAACTTCTTGGTGATGTGTGTATTCATCTCACAGAGTTACACTTATGTTTCGCGGAGCAGTCCATTAACACTGTCTTTGAGGAAATCTGAGAAGGCTTCTTTGGATCGCATTGAGGCCTACGCTGATAAAGGAAATTTCATCGTTCAAAACGTGAAAGAAGCTTCTGGGAAACTTCTTCTGATCTGTGAGTTCATCTCACAGGACTTATAACTTTAGACTTCAGGAAAGCAGTTTGCTAACACTCTTTTTGTGGATTTGGAATGTGATATTGGGCGCTCATAGGGGCCCATGGTGAAAAACGAAATAACCTCACATAATAATAAAGAGAAGCTTTCTGAGAAAAACTGCATTGCCATGTGTGAAGCAACTCACAGAGTTACACGTTTCTCTTCAGTGATCAGTTTGTTAACACAGTTTTCTGGAAATCTGCAATTAGATACTTCATAGCGCAATGAACTTACGGTGACAAAGGAATATCCACAGATGAAAACTAGAAAGAAGCTTTCTTAGAAACTTCTTGGTGATGTGTGAATTCATCTCACAGAGTTACACTTATGTTTCATGGAGCAGTCCATTAACACTGTCTTTGAGGAATCTGAGAAGGGCTTCCTTGGATCGCATTGAGGCCTACGCTGATAAAGGAAATTTCATCCTGTTCAAAACGTGAAAGAAGCTTTCTGAGAAACTTCTTTCTGATCTGTGAGTTCATCTCACAGACTTATAACTTAGACTTCAGGAAGCAGTTTGCTAACACTCTTTTCGTGGAATCTGTAAAGTGATATTTGGGAGCCCATAGGTGCCCATGGTGAAAAAGGAAATATCCTCACATAATAACTAGAGAGAAGCTTCTGAGAGATTGCTTTCTGATGTGTGACTTCATCACACAGAGTTCCACCGTTCCCTTCTTGGAACAGTTTGCTAACACTGTTGTCATGGATTCTGCAAAGGTATATTTGGGAGCTCATTGAGGGCTATGGTGAAAAAGGGAATATCCTCAGATCAAAACTGGAAAGAAGCCTTTTGAGAAACTGCATTTCAACGTGTGAATGCAACTCACAGAGTTACACGTTTCTCTTCAGTGATCAGTTAGCTAACTAAGTTTTCTGGAAATCTGCAGTGGGATACCCCTTAGCGCCATGAAGCTTACGGTGACAAAGGAAATATCCTCAGATGAAAACTAGAAGGAAGCTTTCTTAGAAATTCTTGGTGATGTGTGAATTCATCTCACAGAGTTACACTTCTGTTTCGTGAAGCAGTCCATTAACACTGTCTTTGAGGAATCCTGAGAAGGGCTTCCTTGGATCGCATTGAGGCCTACGCTGATAAAGGAAATTTCTTCCGTTCAAAACGTGAAAGAAGCCTTCTGAGAAACTTCTATCTGTTCTGTGAGTTCATCTCACAGACTTATAACTTAGACTTCAGAAACAGTTTGCGAACACTCTTTTTGGAATCTAGAAAGTGATATTTGGGACCCGATAGGGGCCCATGAAGACAAAGGAAATATCCTCACATGATACTAGAGAGAAGCTTCTGAGAGATTGCTTTCTGATGTGTGACTTCATCACACTGATTCCACCCTTCCTTTCTTGGACAGTTTGCTAACACTGTTGTCGTGATTCTGCAACGGTATATTTGGGAGCTGATTGAGGGCTATGGTGAAAAAGGAAATATCCTCACATTATAACTAAAGAGAAACTTTCTGAGAAACTGCATTGCCATGTGTGAATGCAACTCACAGAGTTACACGTTTCTCTTCAGTGTTCAGTTTGTTAACACAGTTTTCTGGAAATCTGCAATTAGATACTTCATAGCACAATGAACTTTCGGTGACAAAGGACTTATCCACAGATGAAAACTAGAAAGAAGCTTTCTTAGAAACTTCTTGGTGATGTGTGAATTCATCTCACAGAGTACACTTATGTTTCATGCAGGAGTCCATTAACACTGTCTTTGAGGAACCTGAGAAGGACTTCTTTGGATCGCATTGAGACTACAATCATAAAGGAAATATCATCAGCCCAAAACCTGAAAGAAGCTTTCTGAGAAACTTCTATGAGATCTGTGAATTCCTCTCACAGTTACAATTTACTTCAGGAAGCAGTTTGCTAACACTCTTTTCGTGGAATCAGCCAAATGAGATTGGGAGCCCTAGGGGCCCATGGTGAAAAAAGGAATATCCTCAATAATAACTACAGAGAAGCTTTCTGAGAGATTTCTTTCTGATGTGTGACTTCATCACACAGAGTTCCACCCTTCCCTTCTTGGAAGAGTTTGCTAACTCTGTTATCTTGTGTTCTGCAAAGTGATATTTGGGAGCTCACTGAGGACTATGGTGAAAAAGTAAATATCCTCAGATCAAAATTGGAAGGAAGCCTTTCGAGTAACTGCATTTCGATGTGTAATGCAACTCACAGAGGTACTCGTTTCTCTCATGTTCAGTTTGCTAACACAGTTTTCTGGAAATCTGCAATGGGATACTTCTGAACGCAATGAAGCTAACGGTGACAAAGGAAATATCCTCAGATGAAAACTAGAAAGAAGCTTTCTTAGAAACTTTTGGTGATGTGTGAATTCATCTCACAAAGTTACACTTATTTTTCGTGCAGCATTCCATTAACACTGTCTTTGAGAAACCTGAGAAGGACTTCTTTGCATCGTATTGAGGCCTACGCTGATAAAGGAAATATCATCAGTAAAAAGCTGAAAGAAGCTTTCTGAGAAACTTCTTTGTGATCTGTGAATTCCTCTCAGAGAGTAACAGTTTAGTTCTCAGAAATCAGTCTGCTAACGCTCTTTTCGTGGAATCTGCCAAGTGAGATTTGGGAGCCCATAGGGGCCCATGGTGAAAAAGGAAATGTCTACAGATAATACCTAGAGATAATACTAAAGAGAAGCTTTCTGAGAAACTGCATTGCCATGTGTGAATGCAACTCAAAAGAGTTACAAGTTCTCTTCAGTGATCAGTTTGTTAACACAGTTTTTTGGAAATCTGCAATTAGATACTTCATAGCGCAATGAACTTCTACGGTGACAAAGGAATATCCACAGATGAAAACTAGAAAGAAGCGTTCCTAGAAACTTCTTGGTGATGTGTGAATTCATCTCACAGAGTTACACTTATGTTTCATGGAGACAGTCCATTAACACTGTCCTTTGAGAAACTGAGAAGGGCTTCCTTGGATCGCATTGAGCCTCGCTGCTAAGGAAATTTTCATCTGTTCAAAACGTGAAAGAAGCTTTCTGAGAAACTTCTTTCTGATCTGTGAGTTCATCTCACAGACGTATAAGTTAGACTTCAGGAAGCATTTGGCGAACACTCTTTTCGTGGATACTGGAAAGGAATATTTGGGAGCCCATGTTGCCAAGTGAAAAAGGAAATATTCTCACATAATAACTAGAGAGAAGCTTTCTGAGAGATTGCTTTCTGATGTGTGACTTCATCACACAGAGTTCCACCGTTCCCTTCTTGGAACAGTGTGCTAACACTGTTGTCATGGATTCTGCAAAGGTATATTTGGGAGCTCATTGAGGGCTATGGTGAAAAAGGGAATATCCTCAGATCAAAACTGGAAAGAAGCCTTTTGAGAAACTGCATTTCAACGTGTGAATGCAACTCACAGAGTTACACGTTTCTCTTCAGTGATCAGTTAGCTAACTAAGTTTTCTGGAAATCTGCAGTGGGATACCCCTTAGCGCCATGTAGCTTACGGTGACAAAGGAAATATCCTCAGATGAAAACTAGAAAGAAGCTCTGTTAGAAACTTCTTGGTGATGTGTGAATTCATCTCCCAGAATTACACTTATGTTTCATGCAGCAGTCCTTTAACACTGTCTTTGAGGACCCTGAGAAGGACTTCTTTGGATCGCATTGGGGCCTACGCTGATAAAGGAAATATCATCAGTTCAAAACGTGAAGAAGCTTTCTGAGAAACTTTTTGTGATCTGTGAATTGCTCTCACAGAGTTACAGCTTAGTTCTCAGGAAGCAATTTGGTAACACTCTTTTCGTGGAATCTGCCAAGTGAGATTTGGGAGCCCTTAGGGGCCCATAGTGAAAAAGGAATTATCCTCAGATAATAACTAGAGAGAAGCTTACTGAGAGATTGCTTTCTGATGTGTGACTTCATCACACAGAGTTTCACTCTTGCCTTCTTGGAACAATTTGCTAACTCTGTTATCTTGAGTTCTGCAAAGTGATATTTGGGAACTCACTGACAGATATGGTGAAAAACGAAATAACCTCACATAATAACTAAAGAGAAGCTTTCTGAGAAACTGCATTGCCATGTGTGAATGCAACTCACAGAGTTACAAGTTTCTCTTCAGTGATCAGTTTGTTAACACAGTTTTTTGGAAATCTGCAATTAGATACTTCATAGCGCAATGAACTTTACGGTGACAAAGGAAATATCCACAGATGAAAACTAGAAAGAAGCTTTCCTAGAAACTTCTTGGTGATGTGTGAATTCATCTCACAGAGTTACACTTATGTTTCATGGAGCAGTCCATTAACACTGTCTTTGAGGAAACTGAGAAGGGCTTCCTTGGATCGCATTGAGGCCTACGCTGCTAAAGGAAATTTCATCTGTTCAAAACGTGAAAGAAGCTTTCTGAGAAACTTCTTTCTGATCTGTGAGTTCATCTCACAGACGTATAAGTTAGACTTCAGGAAGCATTTGGCGAACACTCTTTTCGTGGATACTGGAAAGGAATATTTGGGAGCCCATGTTGCCAATGTGAAAAAGGAAATATTCTCACATAATAACTAGAGAGAAGCTTTCTGAGAGATTGCTTTCTGATGTGTGACTTCATCACACAGAGTTCCACCGTTCCCTTCTTGGAACAGTTTGCTAACACTGTTGTCATGGATTCTGCAAAGGTATATTTGGGAGCTCATTGAGGGCTATGGTGAAAAAGGGAATATCCTCAGATCAAAACTGGAAAGAAGCCTTTTGAGAAACTGCATTTCAACGTGTGAATGCAACTCACAGAGTTACACGTTTCTCTTCAGTGATCAGTTAGCTAACTAAGTTTTCTGGAAATCTGCAGTGGGATACCCCTTAGCGCCATGTAGCTTACGGTGACAAAGGAAATATCCTCAGATGAAAACTAGAAGGAAGCTTTCTTAGAAATTCTTGGTGATGTGTGAATTCATCTCACAGAGTTACACTTCTGTTTCGTGAAGCAGTCCATTAACACTGTCTTTGAGGAACCTGAGAAGGGCTTCCTTGGATCGCATTGAGGCCTGCGCTGATAAAGGAAATTTCTTCCGTTCAAAACGTGAAAGAAGCCTTCTGAGAAACTTCTATCTGATCTGTGAGTTCATCTCAAGGACTTATAACTTAGACTTCAGGAAGCAGTTTGCTAACACTCTTTTTGTGGATTCTGGAATGTGATATTTGGGAGCTCATAGGGGCCCATGGTGAAAAACGAAATAACCTCACATAATAACTAAAGAGAAGCTTTCTGAGAAACTGCATTGCCATGTGTGAATGCAACTCACAGAGTTACAAGTTTCTCTTCAGTGATCAGTTTGTTAACACAGTTTTTTGGAAATCTGCAATTAGATACTTCATAGCGCAATGAACTTTACGGTGACAAAGGAAATATTCCACAGATGAAAACTAGAAGAAGCTTTCCTAGAAACTTCTTGGTGATGTGTGAATTCATCTCACAGAGTTACACTTATGTTTCATGGAGCAGTCCATTACACTGTCTTTGAGGAAAACTGAGAAGGGCTTCCTTGGATCGCATTGAGGCCTACGCTGCTAAAGGAAATTTCATCTGTTCAAAACGTTGAAAGAAGCTTTCTGAGAAACTTCTTTCTGATCTGTGAGTTCATCTCACAGACGTATAAGTTAGACTTCAGGAAGCATTTGGCGAACACTCTTTTCGTGGATACTGGAAAGGAATATTTGGGAGCCCATGTTGCCAAGTGAAAAAGGAAATATTCTCACATAATAACTAGAGAGAAGCTTTCTGAGAGATTGCTTTCTGATGTGTGACTTCATCACACAGAGTTCCACCGTTCCCTTCTTGGAACAGTTTGCTAACACTGTTGTCATGGATTCTGCAAAGGTATATTTGGGAGCTCATTGAGGGCTATGGTGAAAAAGGGAATATCCTCAGATCAAAACTGGAAAGAAGCCTTTTGAGAAACTGCATTTCAACGTGTGAATGCAACTCACAGAGTTACACGTTTCTCTTCAGTGATCAGTTAGCTAACTAAGTTTTCTGGAAATCTGCAGTGGGATACCCCTTAGCGCCATGTAGCTTACGGTGACAAAGGAAATATCCTCAGATGAAAACTAGAAGGAAGCTTTCTTAGAAATTCTTGGTGATGTGTGAATTCATCTCACAGAGTTACACTTCTGTTTCGTGAAGCAGTCCATTAACACTGTCTTTGAGGAACCTGAGAAGGGCTTCCTTGGATCGCATTGAGGCCTGCGCTGATAAAGGAAATTTCTTCCGTTCAAAACGTGAAAGAAGCCTTCTGAGAAACTTCTATCTGATCTGTGAGTTCATCTCAAGGACTTATAACTTAGACTTCAGGAAGCAGTTTGCTAACACTCTTTTTGTGGATTCTGGAATGTGATATTTGGGAGCTCATAGGGGCCCATGGTGAAAAACGAAATAACCTCACATAATAACTAAAGAGAAGCTTTCTGAGAAACTGCATTGCCATGTGTGAATGCAACTCACAGAGTTACAAGTTTCTCTTCAGTGATCAGTTTGTTAACACAGTTTTTTGGAAATCTGCAATTAGATACTTCATAGCGCAATGAACTTTACGGTGACAAAGGAAATATCCACAGATGAAAACTAGAAAGAAGCTTTCCTAGAAACTTCTTGGTGATGTGTGAATTCATCTCACAGAGTTACACTTATGTTTCATGGAGCAGTCCATTAACACTGTCTTTGAGGAAACTGAGAAGGGCTTCCTTGGATCGCATTGAGGCCTACGCTGCTAAAGGAAATTTCATCTGTTCAAAACGTGAAAGAAGCTTTCTGAGAAACTTCTTTCTGATCTGTGAGTTCATCTCACAGACGTATAAGTTAGACTTCAGGAAGCATTTGGCGAACACTCTTTTCGTGGATACTGGAAAGGGATATTTGGGAGCCCATGTTGCCATAGTGAAAAAGGAAATATTCTCACATAATAACTAGAGAGAAGCTTTCTGAGAGATTGCTTTCTGATGTGTGACTTCATCACACAGAGTTCCACCGTTCCCTTCTTGGAACAGTTTGCTAACACTGTTGTCATGGATTCTGCAAAGGTATATTTGGGAGCTCATTGAGGGCTATGGTGAAAAAGGGAATATCCTCAGATCAAAACTGGAAAGAAGCCTTTTGAGAAACTGCATTTCAACGTGTGAATGCAACTCACAGAGTTACACGTTTCTCTTCAGTGATCAGTTAGCTAACTAAGTTTTCTGGAAATCTGCAGTGGGATACCCCTTAGCGCCATGTAGCTTACGGTGACAAAGGAAATATCCTCAGATGAAAACTAGAAGGAAGCTTTCTTAGAAATTCTTGGTGATGTGTGAATTCATCTCACAGAGTTACACTTCTGTTTCGTGAAGCAGTCCATTAACACTGTCTTTGAGGAACCTGAGAAGGGCTTCCTTGGATCGCATTGAGGCCTGCGCTGATAAAGGAAATTTCTTCCGTTCAAAACGTGAAAGAAGCCTTCTGAGAAACTTCTATCTGATCTGTGAGTTCATCTCAAGGACTTATAACTTAGACTTCAGGAAGCAGTTTGCTAACACTCTTTTTGTGGATTCTGGAATGTGATATTTGGGAGCTCATAGGGGCCCATGGTGAAAAACGAAATAACCTCACATAATAACTAAAGAGAAGCTTTCTGAGAAACTGCATTGCCATGTGTGAATGCAACTCACAGAGTTACAAGTTTCTCTTCAGTGATCAGTTTGTTAACACAGTTTTTTGGAAATCTGCAATTAGATACTTCATAGCGCAATGAACTTTACGGTGACAAAGGAAATATCCACAGATGAAAACTAGAAAGAAGCTTTCCTAGAAACTTCTTGGTGATGTGTGAATTCATCTCACAGAGTTACACTTATGTTTCATGGAGCAGTCCATTAACACTGTCTTTGAGGAAACTGAGAAGGGCTTCCTTGGATCGCATTGAGGCCTACGCTGCTAAAGGAAATTTCATCTGTTCAAAACGTGAAAGAAGCTTTCTGAGAAACTTCTTTCTGATCTGTGAGTTCATCTCACAGACGTATAAGTTAGACTTCAGGAAGCATTTGGCGAACACTCTTTTCGTGGATACTGGAAAGGAATATTTGGGAGCCCATGTTGCCAATGTGAAAAAGGAAATATTCTCACATAATAACTAGAGAGAAGCTTTCTGAGAGATTGCTTTCTGATGTGTGACTTCATCACACAGAGTTCCACCGTTCCCTTCTTGGAACAGTTTGCTAACACTGTTGTCATGGATTCTGCAAAGGTATATTTGGGAGCTCATTGAGGGCTATGGTGAAAAAGGGAATATCCTCAGATCAAAACTGGAAAGAAGCCTTTTGAGAAACTGCATTTCAACGTGTGAATGCAACTCACAGAGTTACACGTTTCTCTTCAGTGATCAGTTAGCTAACTAAGTTTTCTGGAAATCTGCAGTGGGATACCCCTTAGCGCCATGTAGCTTACGGTGACAAAGGAAATATCCTCAGATGAAAACTAGAAGGAAGCTTTCTTAGAAATTCTTGGTGATGTGTGAATTCATCTCACAGAGTTACACTTCTGTTTCGTGAAGCAGTCCATTAACACTGTCTTTCAGGAACCTGAGAAGGGCTTCGTTGGATCGCATTGAGGCCTACGCTGAAAAGGAAATTTCTTCTGTTCAAAACGTGAAAGAAGCCTTCTGAGAAACTTCTTTCTGATCTGTGAGTTCATCTCACAGACTTATAAGTTAGACTTCAGCAAGCAGTTTGCTAACACTCTTTTCTTGGAATCTGGAAAGTGATATTTGGGAGCCCATAGGCGCCCTTGATGAAAAAGGTAATATCCTCACATAATAACTAGAGAGAAGCTTTCTGAGACATTGCTTTCTGATGTGTGAATTCATCACACAGAGATCCACCCTTCCCTTCTTGGAACAGTTTGCTAACACTGTTGTCGTGAATTCTGCAAAGCTATAATTTGGAGCTCTTTGAGGGATATGGTGAAAAGGAAATATCCTCACATAATAACTAAAGGGAAGCATTTTGAGAAACTGCATTGCCATGTGTGAATGCAACTCACAGAGTTACAAGTTTCTCTTCAGTGATCAGTTTGTTAACACAGTTTTTTGGAAATCTGCAATTAGATACTTCATAGCGCAATGAACTTTACGGTGACAAAGGAAATATCCACAGATGAAAACTAGAAAGAAGCTTTCCTAGAAACTTCTTGGTGATGTGTGAATTCATCTCACAGAGTTACACTTATGTTTCATGGAGCAGTCCATTAACACTGTCTTTGAGGAAACTGAGAAGGGCTTCCTTGGATCGCATTGAGGCCTACGCTGCTAAAGGAAATTTCATCTGTTCAAAACGTGAAAGAAGCTTTCTGAGAAACTTCTTTCTGATCTGTGAGTTCATCTCACAGACGTATAAGTTAGACTTCAGGAAGCATTTTGCGAACACTCTTTTCGTGGATACTGGAAAGGAATATTTGGGAGCCCATGTTGCCCATGGTGAAAAAGGAAATATTCTCACATAATAACTAGAGAGAAGCTTTCTGAGAGATTGCTTTCTGATGTGTGACTTCATCACACAGAGTTCCACCGTTCCCTTCTTGGAACAGTTTGCTAACACTGTTGTCATGGATTCTGCAAAGGTATATTTGGGAGCTCATTGAGGGCTATGGTGAAAAAGGGAATATCCTCAGATCAAAACTGGAAAGAAGCCTTTTGAGAAACTGCATTTCAACGTGTGAATGCAACTCACAGAGTTACACGTTTCTCTTCAGTGATCAGTTAGCTAACTAAGTTTTCTGGAAATCTGCAGTGGGATACCCCTTAGCGCCATGTAGCTTACGGTGACAAAGGAAATATCCTCAGATGAAAACTAGAAGGAAGCTTTCTTAGAAATTCTTGGTGATGTGTGAATTCATCTCACAGAGTTACACTTCTGTTTCGTGAAGCAGTCCATTAACACTGTCTTTGAGGAACCTGAGAAGGGCTTCCTTGGATCGCATTGAGGCCTGCGCTGATAAAGGAAATTTCTTCCGTTCAAAACGTGAAAGAAGCCTTCTGAGAAACTTCTATCTGATCTGTGAGTTCATCTCAAGGACTTATAACTTAGACTTCAGGAAGCAGTTTGCTAACACTCTTTTTGTGGATTCTGGAATGTGATATTTGGGAGCTCATAGGGGCCCATGGTGAAAAACGAAATAACCTCACATAATAACTAAAGAGAAGCTTTCTGAGAAACTGCATTGCCATGTGTGAATGCAACTCACAGAGTTACAAGTTTCTCTTCAGTGATCAGTTTGTTAACACAGTTTTTTGGAAATCTGCAATTAGATACTTCATAGCGCAATGAACTTTACGGTGACAAAGGAAATATCCACAGATGAAAACTAGAAAGAAGCTTTCCTAGAAACTTCTTGGTGATGTGTGAATTCATCTCACAGAGTTACACTTATGTTTCATGGAGCAGTCCATTAACACTGTCTTTGAGGAAACTGAGAAGGGCTTCCTTGGATCGCATTGAGGCCTACGCTGCTAAAGGAAATTTCATCTGTTCAAAACGTGAAAGAAGCTTTCTGAGAAACTTCTTTCTGATCTGTGAGTTCATCTCACAGACGTATAAGTTAGACTTCAGGAAGCATTTGGCGAACACTCTTTTCGTGGATACTGGAAAGGAATATTTGGGAGCCCATGTTGCCCATGGTGAAAAAGGAAATATTCTCACATAATAACTAGAGAGAAGCTTTCTGAGAGATTGCTTTCTGATGTGTGACTTCATCACACAGAGTTCCACCGTTCCCTTCTTGGAACAGTTTGCTAACACTGTTGTCATGGATTCTGCAAAGGTATATTTGGGAGCTCATTGAGGGCTATGGTGAAAAAGGGAATATCCTCAGATCAAAACTGGAAAGAAGCCTTTTGAGAAACTGCATTTCAACGTGTGAATGCAACTCACAGAGTTACACGTTTCTCTTCAGTGATCAGTTAGCTAACTAAGTTTTCTGGAAATCTGCAGTGGGATACCCCTTAGCGCCATGTAGCTTACGGTGACAAAGGAAATATCCTCAGATGAAAACTAGAAGGAAGCTTTCTTAGAAATTCTTGGTGATGTGTGAATTCATCTCACAGAGTTACACTTCTGTTTCGTGAAGCAGTCCATTAACACTGTCTTTCAGGAACCTGAGAAGGGCTTCGTTGGATCGCATTGAGGCCTACGCTGAAAAGGAAATTCTTCTGTTCAAAACGTGAAAGAAGCCTTCTGAGAAACTTCTTTCTGATCTGTGAGTTCATCTCACAGACTTATAAGTTAGACTTCAGCAAGCAGTTTGCTAACACTCTTTTCTTGGAATCTGGAAAGTGATATTTGGGAGCCCATAGGCGCCCTTGATGAAAAAGGTAATATCCTCACATAATAACTAGAGAGAAGCTTTCTGAGACATTGCTTTCTGATGTGTGAATTCATCACACAGAGATCCACCCTTCCCTTCTTGGAACAGTTTGCTAACACTGTTGTCGTGAATTCTGCAAAGCTATAATTTGGAGCTCTTTGAGGGATTGGTAAAAAGGAAATATCCTCACATAATAACTAAAGGGAAGCATTTTGAGAAACTGCATTGCCATGTGTGAATGCAACTCACAGAGTTACAAGTTTCTCTTCAGTGATCAGTTTTTTAACACAGTTTTCTGGAAATTTGCAATTAGATACTTCATGGGCAAAGATCCTTACGGTGAGAAAGGAAATATCCACAGATGAAAACTAGAAAGAAGGTTTTTTAGAAACTTCTTGGTGGTGTGTGAATTCATCGCACAGAGTTACACTTATGTTTCTTGGAGCAGTCCATTAACACTGTCTTTGAGGAACCCGAGAAGGGCTTCCTTGGATCTCATAGAGGCCTACGCTGATAAAGGAAGTTTCTTCCGTTTAAAACGTGAAGAAGCTTTCTGAGAAACTTCTTTCTGATCTGTGAATTCATCTCACAAACTTATAACTTAGACTTCAGGAAGCATTTTGCGAACACTCTTTTCGTGGATACTGGAAAGGGATATTTGGGAGCCCATGTTGCCCATGGTGAAAAAGGAAATATTCTCACATAATAACTAGAGAGAAGCTTTCTGAGAGATTGCTTTCTGATGTGTGACTTCATCACACAGAGTTCCACCGTTCCCTTCTTGGAACAGTTTGCTAACACTGTTGTCATGGATTCTGCAAAGGTATATTTGGGAGCTCATTGAGGGCTATGGTGAAAAAGGGAATATCCTCAGATCAAAACTGGAAAGAAGCCTTTTGAGAAACTGCATTTCAACGTGTGAATGCAACTCACAGAGTTACACGTTTCTCTTCAGTGATCAGTTAGCTAACTAAGTTTTCTGGAAATCTGCAGTGGGATACCCCTTAGCGCCATGTAGCTTACGGTGACAAAGGAAATATCCTCAGATGAAAACTAGAAGGAAGCTTTCTTAGAAATTCTTGGTGATGTGTGAATTCATCTCACAGAGTTACACTTCTGTTTCGTGAAGCAGTCCATTAACACTGTCTTTGAGGAACCTGAGAAGGGCTTCCTTGGATCGCATTGAGGCCTGCGCTGATAAAGGAAATTTCTTCCGTTCAAAACGTGAAAGAAGCCTTCTGAGAAACTTCTATCTGATCTGTGAGTTCATCTCAAGGACTTATAACTTAGACTTCAGGAAGCAGTTTGCTAACACTCTTTTTGTGGATTCTGGAATGTGATATTTGGGAGCTCATAGGGGCCCATGGTGAAAAACGAAATAACCTCACATAATAACTAAAGAGAAGCTTTCTGAGAAACTGCATTGCCATGTGTGAATGCAACTCACAGAGTTACAAGTTTCTCTTCAGTGATCAGTTTGTTAACACAGTTTTTTGGAAATCTGCAATTAGATACTTCATAGCGCAATGAACTTTACGGTGACAAAGGAAATATCCACAGATGAAAACTAGAAAGAAGCTTTCCTAGAAACTTCTTGGTGATGTGTGAATTCATCTCACAGAGTTACACTTATGTTTCATGGAGCAGTCCATTAACACTGTCTTTGAGGAAACTGAGAAGGGCTTCCTTGGATCGCATTGAGGCCTACGCTGCTAAAGGAAATTTCATCTGTTCAAAACGTGAAAGAAGCTTTCTGAGAAACTTCTTTCTGATCTGTGAGTTCATCTCACAGACGTATAAGTTAGACTTCAGGAAGCATTTTGCGAACACTCTTTTCGTGGATACTGGAAAGGGATATTTGGGAGCCCATGTTGCCCATGGTGAAAAAGGAAATATTCTCACATAATAACTAGAGAGAAGCTTTCTGAGAGATTGCTTTCTGATGTGTGACTTCATCACACAGAGTTCCACCGTTCCCTTCTTGGAACAGTTTGCTAACACTGTTGTCATGGATTCTGCAAAGGTATATTTGGGAGCTCATTGAGGGCTATGGTGAAAAAGGGAATATCCTCAGATCAAAACTGGAAAGAAGCCTTTTGAGAAACTGCATTTCAACGTGTGAATGCAACTCACAGAGTTACACGTTTCTCTTCAGTGATCGGTTAGCTAACTAAGTTTTCTGGAAATCTGCAGTGGGATACCCCTTAGCGCCATGAAGCTTACGGTGACAAAGGAAATATCCTCAGATGAAAACTAGAAGGAAGCTTTCTTAGAAATTCTTGGTGATGTGTGAATTCATCTCACAGAGTTACACTTCTGTTTCGTGAAGCAGTCCATTAACACTGTCTTTCAGGAACCTGAGAAGGGCTTCGTTGGATCGCATTGAGGCCTACGCTGAAAAGGAAATTTCTTCTGTTCAAAACGTGAAAGAAGCCTTCTGAGAAACTTCTTTCTGATCTGTGAGTTCATCTCACAGACTTATAAGTTAGACTTCAGCAAGCAGTTTGCTAACACTCTTTTCTTGGAATCTGGAAAGTGATATTTGGGAGCCCATAGGCGCCCTTGATGAAAAAGGTAATATCCTCACATAATAACTAGAGAGAAGCTTTCTGAGACATTGCTTTCTGATGTGTGAATTCATCACACAGAGATCCACCCTTCCCTTCTTGGAACAGTTTGCTAACACTGTTGTCGTGAATTCTGCAAAGCTATAATTTGGAGCTCTTTGAGGGATATGGTGAAAAAGGAAATATCCTCACATAATAACTAAAGGGAAGCATTTTGAGAAACTGCATTGCCATGTGTGAATGCAACTCACAGAGTTACAAGTTTCTCTTCAGTGATCAGTTTTTTAACACAGTTTTCTGGAAATTTGCAATTAGATACTTCATTGGGCAAAGATCCTTACGGTGAGAAAGGAAATATCCACAGATGAAAACTAGAAAGAAGGTTTTTTAGAAACTTCTTGGTGGTGTGTGAATTCATCGCACAGAGTTACACTTATGTTTCTTGGAGCAGTCCATTAACACTGTCTTTGAGGAACCCGAGAAGGGCTTCCTTGGATCTCATAGAGGCCTACGCTGATAAAGGAAGTTTCTTCCGTTTAAAACGTGAAAGAAGCTTTCTGAGAAACTTCTTTCTGATCTGTGAATTCATCTCACAGACGTATAAGTTAGACTTCAGGAAGCATTTGGCGAACACTCTTTTCGTGGATACTGGAAAGGATATTTGGGAGCCCATGTTGCCCATGGTGAAAAAGGAAATATTCTCACATAATAACTAGAGAGAAGCTTTCTGAGAGATTGCTTTCTGATGTGTGACTTCATCACACAGAGTTCCACCGTTCCCTTCTTGGAACAGTTTGCTAACACTGTTGTCATGGATTCTGCAAAGGTATATTTGGGAGCTCATTGAGGGCTATGGTGAAAAAGGGAATATCCTCAGATCAAAACTGGAAAGAAGCCTTTTGAGAAACTGCATTTCAACGTGTGAATGCAACTCACAGAGTTACACGTTTCTCTTCAGTGATCAGTTAGCTAACTAAGTTTTCTGGAAATCTGCAGTGGGATACCCCTTAGCGCCATGTAGCTTACGGTGACAAAGGAAATATCCTCAGATGAAAACTAGAAGGAAGCTTTCTTAGAAATTCTTGGTGATGTGTGAATTCATCTCACAGAGTTACACTTCTGTTTCGTGAAGCAGTCCATTAACACTGTCTTTGAGGAACCTGAGAAGGGCTTCCTTGGATCGCATTGAGGCCTGCGCTGATAAAGGAAATTTCTTCCGTTCAAAACGTGAAAGAAGCCTTCTGAGAAACTTCTATCTGATCTGTGAGTTCATCTCAAGGACTTATAACTTAGACTTCAGGAAGCAGTTTGCTAACACTCTTTTTGTGGATTCTGGAATGTGATATTTGGGAGCTCATAGGGGCCCATGGTGAAAAACGAAATAACCTCACATAATAACTAAAGAGAAGCTTTCTGAGAAACTGCATTGCCATGTGTGAATGCAACTCACAGAGTTACAAGTTTCTCTTCAGTGATCAGTTTGTTAACACAGTTTTTTGGAAATCTGCAATTAGATACTTCATAGCGCAATGAACTTTACGGTGACAAAGGAAATATCCACAGATGAAAACTAGAAAGAAGCTTTCCTAGAAACTTCTTGGTGATGTGTGAATTCATCTCACAGAGTTACACTTATGTTTCATGGAGCAGTCCATTAACACTGTCTTTGAGGAAACTGAGAAGGGCTTCCTTGGATCGCATTGAGGCCTACGCTGCTAAAGGAAATTTCATCTGTTCAAAACGTGAAAGAAGCTTTCTGAGAAACTTCTTTCTGATCTGTGAGTTCATCTCACAGACGTATAAGTTAGACTTCAGGAAGCATTTTGCGAACACTCTTTTCGTGGATACTGGAAAGGGATATTTGGGAGCCCATGTTGCCCATGGTGAAAAAGGAAATATTCTCACATAATAACTAGAGAGAAGCTTTCTGAGAGATTGCTTTCTGATGTGTGACTTCATCACACAGAGTTCCACCGTTCCCTTCTTGGAACAGTTTGCTAACACTGTTGTCATGGATTCTGCAAAGGTATATTTGGGAGCTCATTGAGGGCTATGGTGAAAAAGGGAATATCCTCAGATCAAAACTGGAAAGAAGCCTTTTGAGAAACTGCATTTCAACGTGTGAATGCAACTCACAGAGTTACACGTTTCTCTTCAGTGATCGGTTAGCTAACTAAGTTTTCTGGAAATCTGCAGTGGGATACCCCTTAGCGCCATGAAGCTTACGGTGACAAAGGAAATATCCTCAGATGAAAACTAGAAGGAAGCTTTCTTAGAAATTCTTGGTGATGTGTGAATTCATCTCACAGAGTTACACTTCTGTTTCGTGAAGCAGTCCATTAACACTGTCTTTCAGGAACCTGAGAAGGGCTTCGTTGGATCGCATTGAGGCCTACGCTGAAAAGGAAATTTCTTCTGTTCAAAACGTGAAAGAAGCCTTCTGAGAAACTTCTTTCTGATCTGTGAGTTCATCTCACAGACTTATAAGTTAGACTTCAGCAAGCAGTTTGCTAACACTCTTTTCTTGGAATCTGGAAAGTGATATTTGGGAGCCCATAGGCGCCCTTGATGAAAAAGGTAATATCCTCACATAATAACTAGAGAGAAGCTTTCTGAGACATTGCTTTCTGATGTGTGAATTCATCACACAGAGATCCACCCTTCCCTTCTTGGAACAGTTTGCTAACACTGTTGTCGTGAATTCTGCAAAGCTATAATTTGGAGCTCTTTGAGGGATATGGTGAAAAAGGAAATATCCTCACATAATAACTAAAGGGAAGCATTTTGAGAAACTGCATTGCCATGTGTGAATGCAACTCACAGAGTTACAAGTTTCTCTTCAGTGATCAGTTTTTTAACACAGTTTTCTGGAAATTTGCAATTAGATACTTCATTGGGCAAAGATCCTTACGGTGAGAAAGGAAATATCCACAGATGAAAACTAGAAAGAAGGTTTTTTAGAAACTTCTTGGTGGTGTGTGAATTCATCGCACAGAGTTACACTTATGTTTCTTGGAGCAGTCCATTAACACTGTCTTTGAGGAACCCGAGAAGGGCTTCCTTGGATCTCATAGAGGCCTACGCTGATAAAGGAAATTTCATCTGTTCAAAACGTGAAAGAAGCTTTCTGAGAAACTTCTTTCTGATCTGTGAGTTCATCTCACAGACGTATAAGTTAGACTTCAGGAAGCATTTTGCGAACACTCTTTTCGTGGATACTGGAAACGGATATTTGGGAGCCCATGTTGCCCATGGTGAAAAAGGAAATATTCTCACATAATAACTAGAGAGAAGCTTTCTGAGAGATTGCTTTCTGATGTGTGACTTCATCACACAGAGTTCCACCGTTCCCTTCTTGGAACAGTTTGCTAACACTGTTGTCATGGATTCTGCAAAGGTATATTTGGGAGCTCATTGAGGGCTATGGTGAAAAAGGGAATATCCTCAGATCAAAACTGGAAAGAAGCCTTTTGAGAAACTGCATTTCAACGTGTGAATGCAACTCACAGAGTTACACGTTTCTCTTCAGTGATCAGTTAGCTAACTAAGTTTTCTGGAAATCTGCAGTGGGATAGCCCTTAGCGCCATGTAGCTTACGGTGACAAAGGAAATATCCTCAGATGAAAACTAGAAAGGAAGCTTCTTAGAAATTCTTGGTGATGTGAGAATTCATCTCACAGAGTTACACTTCTGTTTCGTGAAGCAGTCCATTAACACTGTCTTTGAGGAACCTGAGAGGGCTTCTTGGATCGCATTGGAGGCCTACGCTGATAAAGGAATTTCTTCCGTTCAAAACGTGAAAGAAGCCTCTGAGAAACTTCTATCTGATCTGTGAGTTCATCTCAAGGTCTTATAACTTAGACTTCAGGAAGCAGTTTGCTAACACTCTTTTTGTGGATTCTGGAATGTGATATTTGGGAGCTCATAGGGTCCATGGTGAAAAAACGAAATAACCTCACATAATAACTAAAGAGAAGCTTTCTGAGAAACTGCATTGCCATGTGTGAATGCAACCTCACAGAGTTACACGTTTCTTCAGTGATCGGTTTTGTTAACACAGTTTTTTGGAAATCTGCAATTAGATACTTCATAGCGCAATGAACTTTACGGTGACAAAGGAAATATCCACAGATGAAAACTAGAAAGAAGCTTTCCTAGAAACTTCTTGGTGATGTGTGAATTCATCTCACAGAGTTACACTTATGTTTCATGGAGCAGTCCATTAACACTGTCTTTGAGGAAACTGAGAAGGGCTTCCTTGGATCGCATTGAGGCCTACGCTACTAAAGGAAATTTCATCTGTTCAAAACGTGAAAGAAGCTTTCTGAGAAACTTCTCTCTGATCTGTGAGTTCATCTCACAGACGTATAAGTTAGTACTTCAGGAAGCATTTTGCGAACACTCTTTTCGTGGATACTGGAAAGGGATATTTGGGAGCCCATGTTGCCCATGGTGAAAAAGGAAATATTCTCACATAATAACTAGAGAGAAGCTTTCTGAGAGATTGCTTTCTGATGTGTGACTTCATCACACAGAGTTCCACCGTTCCCTTCTTGGAACAGTTTGCTAACACTGTTGTCAGTGGATTCTGCAAGAGATATATTTGGGAGCTCAGTGAGGGCTAGGGTGTAAAAGAAAATATCCCCAGATCAAAACTGGAAAGAAGCCTTCTGAGAAACTGCATTGCCGTGAATGAATGCAACTCACAGAGTTACACGTATCTCTTCAGTTATCAGTTTGCTAACTAAGTTTTCTGGAAATCTGCAATGGGATACCTCTTAGCGCAATGAAGCTTACGGTGACAAAGGAAATATCCTCAGATGACAAATAGAAAGAAGCTTTCTTAGAAACTTCTTGGTGATGTGTGAATTCATCTCACAGAGTTACACTTATGTTGCATGGAGCAGTCCATTAACACTGTCTTTGAGGAACCTGAGAAGGGCTTCCTTGGATCGCATGGAGGCCTTCACTGATAAAGGAAATTTCGTCCGTTCAAAAAGTGAAAGAAGCTTTCTGAGAAACTTCTTTCTCCTCTGTGGGTTCACCTCACCGACTTATAACTTAGAGTTCAGGAATGAGTTTGCTAACCCTCTTTTCGTGGTATCTGGAAAGTGATATTTGGGAGCCCATAGGGGCCCATGATGAAAAAGGAAATATCGTCACCTAATAACTAGAGAGAAGCTTTCTGAGAGATTGCTTTCTGATGTGTGACTTCATCACACAGAGTTCCACCCTTCCCTTCTTGGAACACTTTGCTAACACTGTTGTCGTGAATTCTGCAAAGGTATATTTGGGAGCTCATTGAGGACTATGGTGAAAAAGGAAACATCTTCACATAATTACTAGAGAGAACCTTTCTGAGAAACTTCTTTCTGATCTGTGAGTTCATCTCACAGACGTATAACTTAGACTTCAGGAAGCAGTTTGCGAACAGTCTCTTCGTGGATTCTGGAAGAGATATTTGGGATCCCATAGGGGTCCATGGTGGAATAGGAAATATCCTCACATAATAATTACAGAGAAGCTTTCTGAGAGATTGCTTTCTGACCTGTGACTTCATCACACAGAGTTCCACACTTCCCTGCTTGGAACAGTGTGCTAACAGTGTTGTCGTGGATTCTGCAAAGGTATATTTGGGAGCCCTTTGAGAGCTATGGTGAAAAAGGAAATATCCTCACATAATAACTAAAGAGAAGCTTTCTGAGAAACTGCATTGCCATGTGTGAATGCAACACACAGAGTTACACGTTTCTCTTCAGTGATCAGTTTTTTAACAGAGTTTTCTGGAAATCTGCAATTAGATACTTCATAGCGCAATGAACCTTACAGTGACAAAGGAAATATCCACAGATGAAAACTAGAAACAAGCTTTTGTAGAAACTTCTTGGTGATGTGTGAATTCATCTCACAGAATTACACTTATGTTTCGTGGAGCAGTCCATTAACACTGTCTTTGAGGAATCTGAGAACGGCTTCTTTGGATCGCATTGAGGCCTACGCTGATAAAGGAAATTTCATCCGTTCAAAACGTGACAGAAGCTTTCTGAGAAACGTCTTTCTGATCTGTGAGTTCATCTCACAGACTTATAACTTAGACTTCAGGATGCAGTTTGCTAACACTCTTTTCGTGGATCTGTAAAGTGATATTTGGGAGCCCATATGGGTCCATGGTGAAAGAGGAAATATCCTCACATAATAACTAGAGAAAAGCTTTCTGAGAGATTTCTTTCTGATGTGCGGCTTCATCACACAGAGTTCCAACGTTCCCTTCTTGGAACAGTTTGCTAACACTGTTGTCGTGAATTCTGCAAAGGTATATTTGGGAGCTCATTGAGGGCTATGGTGAAAAAGGAAATATCCTCACATTGTAACTAAATAGAAGCTTTCCGAGAAACTTCTTTCTGATCTGTGAGTTCATCTCACAGAATTATAACTTAGACTTCAGGAAGCAGTTCGCTAACACTGTTTTCGTGGAATCTGGAAAGTGATATTTGGGAGCCCATAGGGGCCCATGATGAAAAAGGAAATATCCTCATATAATAACTAGAGAGAAGCTTTCTGAGAGATTGCTTTCTGATGTGTGACTTCATCACACAGAGCTCCACCCTTCCCTTCTTGGAACAGTTTGCTAACGCTGTTGTCGTGGATTTTGCAAAGGTATATTTGGGAGCTCATTGAGGACTATGGTGAAAAAGGAAACATCTTCACATAATAACTAGAGAGAACCTTTCTGAGAAACTTCTTTCTGATCTGTGAGTTCATCTCACAGACGTATAACTTAGACTTCAGGAAGCAGTTTGCGAACAGTCTATTCGTGGATTCTGGTTGTGATATTTGGGATCCCATAGGGGCCCATGGTGAAAATGGAAATATCCTCACATAATAACTACAGAGAAGCTTTCTGAGAGATTGCTTTCTGACCTGTGACTTCATCACACAGAGTTCCACACTTCCCTTCTTGGAACAGTTTACTAACACTGTTGTCGTGGATTCTGCAAGGGTATATTTGGGAGCTCTTTGAGAGCTATTGTGAAAAAGGAAATATCCTCACATAATAACTAAAGAGAAGCTTTCTGAGAAACTGCATTGCCATGTGTGAATGCAACACACAGAGTTACACGTTGCTCTTCAGTGATCAGTTTGTTAACACAGTTTTCTGGAAATCTGCAATTAGATACTTCATAGCGCAATGAACCTTACAGTGACAAAGGAAATATCCACAGATGAAAACTAGAAAGAAGCTTTCTTAGAAACTTCTTGGTGATGTGTGAATTCATCTCACAGAGTTACACTTATGTTTCGTGGAGCAGTCCATTAACACTGTCTTTGAGGAATCTGAGACGGACTTCTTTGGATCGCATTGAGGCCTACGCTGATAAAGGAAATTTTATGCATTCAAAACGTGAAAGAAGCTTTCTGAGAAACTTCTTTCTGATCTGTGAGTTCATTTCACAGACTTATAACTTAGACTTCAGGAAGCACTTTGCTAACACTCTTTTCGTGGAATCTGTAAAGTGATATTTTGGAGCCCATAGGGGCCCATGGTGAAAGAGGAAATATCCTCACATAATAACTAGAGAGAAGCTTTCTGAGAGATTTCTTTCTGATGTGCGGCTTCATCACACAGAGTTCCACCCTTCCCTTCTTGGAACAGTTTGCTAACACTGTTGTCGTGGATTCTGCAAAGGTATATTTGGGAGCTCATTGAGGGCTATGGTGAAAAAGGAAATATCCTCACATAATAACTAAAGAGAAGCTTTCTGAGAAACTGCATTGCCATGTGTGAATGCAACTCACAGAGTTACACGTTTGTCTTCCGTGATCAGTTTGTAACACAGTTTTCTGGAAATCCGCAATGGGATGCCTCTTAGTGCAATGAACCTTACGGGGACAAAGGAAATATCCTCAGATGAAAACTGGAAAGAATCTTTGTTAAAATCTTCTTGGTGATGTGTGAATTCATCTCACAGAATTACACCTCTGTTTCATGCAGCAGTACATTAACACTGTCTTTGAGGACCTGAGAAGGACTTCTGTGGATCGCATTGAAGACTACAATCAGAAAGGAAATATCATCAGCTCAGAACGTGAAAGAAGCTTTCTGAGAAACTTCTTTGTGATCTGTGAATTCCTCTCACAGAGTTACAATTTAGTTCTCAGGAAGCAGTTTGCTAACACTCTTTTCGTGGAATCTGCCAAATGAGATTTGGACCCCTTAGGGGCCCATGGTGAAAAAGGGAATATACTCAGATAATAACTACAGAGAAGCTTTCTGAGATAATTCTTTCTGATATGTGACTTCATCACACAGAGTTCCACCCTTGCCTTCTTGGAAGAGTTTGCTAACTCTGTTATCTTGTGTTCTGCATTGTGATATTAGGGAGCTCAGTGAGGGCTATGGTAAAAAAGGAAATATTCTCAGATCAAAACTGGAAAGAAGCCTTCTGAGAAACTGCATTTCGAAATGTGAATGCAACTCACAGAGTTACACGTTATTCTTCAGTGTTCAGATTGTTAACACAGTTTTCTGGAAATGTGCAATGGGATATTTCTGAACGCAATGAAGCTTATGGTGACAAAGGAAATATCCTCAGACGAAAACTGGAAAGAAGCATTGTTAAAAACTTCTTGGTATTGTGTGAACTCATCTCACAGAATTACACCTCTGTATCATGCAGCAGTCCATTAACACTGTCTTTGAGGACCTGAGAACGACTTCTTTGGATCGCATTGAGGCCTCCACTGATAACGGAAATAACATCAGTTCAAAACGTGAAAGAAGCTTTCTGAGAAACTTCTTTGTGTTCTGTGAATTCCCCTCACAGAGTCACAGCCTAGTTCTCAGGAAGCAGTTTGCTAACACTCTTTTCGTGGAATCCGCCAAGTGAGATTTGGGAGCCCTTAGGAGACAATGTTGAAAAAGGAAATATCCTCAGATAATAACTAGAGAGAAGCTTTCTGAGAGATTGCTGTCTGATGTGTGACTTCATCACACAGAGTTCCACCTTTCCCTTCTTGGAAGAGTTTGCTAACTCTGTTATCTTGTGTTCTGCAAAGTGATATTTGGGAGCTCACTGAGGGCTACGTTGAAAAAGGAAATATCCTGAGATGATAACTGGAAAGAAGCCTTCTGAGAAACTGCATTTCAATGTGTGAATGCAACTCACAGTGTTACACGTTTCTGTTCAGTATTCAGTTTGCTAACACAGTTTTCTGGAAATCTGCAATGGGATACTTCTGAACGCAATGAAGCTTACGTTGACACAGGATATATCCTCAGATGAAAACTAGAAAGAAGCTTTCTTAGGAACTTCTTGGTGACGTGTGAATTCATCTCACAAAGTTACACTTATTTTTCGTGCAGCAGTCCGTTAACACTGTCTTTGAGGAACCTGAGAAGGACTTCTTTGGATCGCATTGAGGCCTACGCTGATAAAGGAAATATCATCAGTTCAAAACGTGAAAGAAACTTTCTGAGAAACTTCTTTGTGATCTGTGAATTCCTCTCACAGAGTTACAGGTTAGTTCTCAGAAGCAGTTTGCTAACGCTCTTTTCGGGGAATCAGCCAAGTGAGATTTGGGAGCCCATAGGGGCCCATGGTGAAAAAGGAAATATGCTGAGATAATAACTAGAGAGAAGCTTGCTGAGAGATTGCTTTCTGATGTGTGACGTCATCACACTGAGTTCCACCCTTCCCTTCTTGGAACAGATTGCTAACTCTGTTACCTTGTGTTCTGCAAAGTGATATTTGGGATCTTACTGAGGTCTATGGTGAAAAAGGAAATATCCTCAGATCAAAACTGGAAAGAAGGCTTCTGAGAAACTGCATTTCAATGTGTGAATGCAACTCACAGAGTTACATGTTTCTCTTCAGTGTTCAGTTTGCTAACACAGTTTTCTGGAAATCTGCAATGGGATACTTCTGAAAGCAATGAATCTTACAGTAACAAAGGAAATATCCTCAGATGAAAGCTAGAAAGAAGCTTTCTTAGAAACTTCTTGGTGCTGTGTGAATTCATCTCACAGAATTACACGTCTGTTTCATGCAGCAGTCCATTAACACTGTCTTTGAGGAACCTGAGAAGGACTTCTTTGGATCGCATTGAGGCCTACGCTGATAAAGGAAATATCATCAGTTCAAAACGTGAAAGAAGCTTTCTGAGAAACTTCTTTGTGTTCTGTGAATTCCTCTCACAGAGTTACAGCTTAGTTCTCAGGAAGCAGTTTGCTAACACTCTTTTCGTGGAATCTGGCATGTGATATTTGGGGCCCTTAGGGGACAATGTTGAAAAAGGAAATATCCTCACATAATAACTAGAGAGAAGCTTTCTGAGAGATTGCTTTCTGATGTGTGACTTCATCACACAGAGTTCCACCCTTCCCTTCTTGGAACAGTTTGCTAACTCTGTTATCTTGAGTTCTGCAAAGTGATAATTGGGAACTCACTGAGAGACATGGTGAAAAAGGAAATATCCTCAGATCAAACTGGAAAGAAGCCTTCTGGGAAACTGCATTTCGATGTGTGAATGCAACTCACAGAGTTACAAGTTTGTCTTCAGTGTTCAGATTCCTAACACAGTTTTCTGGAAATCTGCAATGGGATACCTCTTAGCGCAATGAAGCTTACGGTGACAAAGAAAATATCCACAGATGAAAACTAGAAAGAAGCTTTCTTAGAAACTTCTTGGTGATGTGTGAATTCATCTCACAGAGTTACAATTAGGTTTCGTGGAGCAGTCCATTAACACTGTCTTTGAGGAATCTGAGACTGGCTTCTTTGGATCGCATTGAGGCCTACGCTGATAAGGGAAATTTCTTCCGTTCAAAACGTGAAAGAAGCTTTCTGAGAAACGTCTTTCTGATCTGTGAGTTCATCTCAGAGACTTATAACTTAGACTTCAGGAAGCAGTTTGCTAACACTCTTTTCGTGGATTCTGGAAAGTGATATTTGGGAGCCCATAGGGGCCCATGATGAAAAAGGAAATATCCTCACATAATAACTAGAGAGAAGCTGTCTGAGAGGTTGCTTTCTGATGTGTGACTTCATCACGCAGAGTTCCACCTTTCCCTTCTTGGAACAGTTTGCTAACACTTTTATCGTGGATTATGCAAAGGTATATTTGGGAGCTCATTGAGGGCTATGGTGAAAAAGGAAATATCCACACAAGATAACTAAACAGAAGCTTGCTGATAAACTGCATTACCATATGTGAATGCAACTCACAGGGTTACACGTTTCTCTTCAGTGATCAGTTTGTTAACACAGTTTTCTGGAGATCTGCATTTAGATACTTCATAGCACAATGAACCTTATAGTGACAAAGGAAATATCCACACAGGAAAACTAGAAAGAAGCTTTCATAGAAACTTCCTCATGATGTGTGAATTCATGTCACAGAGTTACACTTATATTTCGTAGAGCAGTCCATTAACACTGTCTTTGAGGAACCTGAGAAGGGCTTCCTTGGATCGCATTTAGGCCTACGCTGTTAAAGTAAATTTCATCCGTTCAAAACATGAAAGAAGCTTTCCGAGAAACTTCTTTCTGATCTGTGAGTTCATCTCACAGACGTATAACTTAGACTTCAGGAACCAGTTTGCGAACACTCTTTTTGTGGATTCTGGAAAGTAATATTTGGGAGCCCATAGGGGCCCATGGTGAAAAGGAAATATCCTCACAGAATAACTAGAGAGAAGCTTTCTGAGAGATTGCTTTCTCATGTGTGACTTCATCACACAGAGTTCCACCCTTCCCTTCTTGGAACGGTTTGCTAACACTGTTGTCGTGGAATCTCCAAAGGTATATTTGGGATCGCGTTGAGGGCTATGGTGAAAAAGGAAATATCCTCACATAATAACTATAGAGAAGTTTCTGAGAAACTGCATTGCCATATATGAATGCAACTCACAGAGGAACACGTTTCTCTTCAGGGATCAGTTTGTTAACACAGGTTTCTGGAAATCTGCAATTAGAGACTTCATAGCGCAGTGAACCTTACGGTGTCAAAGGAAAAATCCACAGATGAAAAATAGAAAGAAGCTTTCTTAGAAACTTCTTGGTGATGTGTGAATTCCTCTCACAGAGTTAAACTTATGTTTCATGGTGCAGTCCATTAACAATATCTTTGAGGAACCTGAGAAGGGCTTCCTTGCATCGCATTGAGGCCTACGCTGATAAAGGAAAATTCATCCGTTCAAAACGTGAAAGAAGCTTTCTGAGAAACTTGTTTCTGATCTGTGAGATCATCTCACAGACGTATGACTTAGACTTCAGGAAGCAGTTTGCGAAAACTCTTTTCGTGGATTCTGGAAAGTGATATTTGGGAGCCCTTAGGGGCCCACGGAGAAAAAGGAAATATCCTCACATAATAACTAGAGAGAAGCTTTATGAGAGATCGCTTTCTGATGTGTGACTTCATCAAACAGAGCTCCACCCTTCCCTTCTTGGAACAGTTTGCCAACACTGTTGTCGTGGATTCTGCAAAGGTATATTTGGGAGCTCACTGAGGGCTAGGGTGTAAAAGGAAACATCTTCACATAATAACTAGAGAGAACCTTTCTGAGAAACTTCTTTCTGATCAGTGAGTTCATCTCACTGACGTATAACTTCGACTTCAGGAAGCACTTTGCGAACTCTCTTTTCGTGGAATCTGGAAATTGATATTTGGGAGCCCATAGGGGTCCAGGATGAAAAAGGAAATATCCTAACATAATAACTAGAGAGAAGCTTTCTGAGAGATTGCTTTCTCATGTGTGTCTTCATCACACAGAGTTCCACCCTTCCCTTCTTGGAACAGTTTGCTAACACTGTTGTCGTGGATTCTGCAAAGGTATATTTGGGAGCTCATTGAGGGCAATGGTGAAAAAGAAGATATCCTCACATAATAACTATAGAGAAGCTTTCCGAGAAACTGCATTGCAATGTGTGAATGCAACTAACAGAGTTACACATTTCTCTTCCGTGATCAGTTTGTTAACACAGTTTTCTGGAAATCTACAATTGGATCCTTCTTTGCGCAATGAACCTTACGGTGACAACGGAAATATCCACAGATGAAAACTAGAAAGAAATTTTCCTAGAAACTTCATGGTGATGTGTCAATTCATCTCAAATAGTTATACTTATGTTGCATGGAGCAGTCCATTAACCCTTTCTTTGGGGAACCTGAGAAGGGCTTCCTTGGATAACATTGAGGCCTACGCTGATAAAGGAAATATCATCCTTTGAAAACGTGAAAGAAGCCTTCTGAGAAACTTCTTTCTGATCTGTGATTTCATCTCACAGACTTATGACTTAGACTTCAGGAAGCAGTTTGCAAACACTCTTTTCGTGGAATCTAGAAAGTGATATTTGGGAGCCCATAGGAGCCCATGATGAAAACGGAAATATCCTCACATAACTACTAGAGAGAAGCTTTCTGAGAGATTGCTTTCTGATGTGTGACTTCATCACACAGATTTCCACCCTTCCCTTCTTGGAACAGTTTGCTAACACTGTTGTCGTGGATTCTGCAGAGGTATATTTGGGAGCTCATTGAGGGCTGTGGTGAAAAAGGAAATATCCTCACATAATAACTAAAGAGAAGCTTTCTGAGAAACTGCATTGCCATGTGTGAATGCAACTCACATAGGTACACGTTTGTCTTCCGTGATCAGTGTGTTAACACAGTTTTCTGGAAATCTGCAATTAGATACTTCATAGCGCAATGAACCTTACGGTGACAAAGGAAATATCCACAGAGGAAAACAAGAAAGAAGCTTTCTTAGAATCTTCTTGGTGATGTGTGAATTCATCTCACAGAGTTACCCTTATGTTTCGTGGACCAGTCCTTTTATACTGTCTTTAGGAACCTGAGAAGGGCTTCCATGGATCGCATTGAGGCCTACGCTGAAAAAGGAAATATCATCCTTTCAAAACGTGAAAGAAGCCATCGGAGAAACTTCTTTCTGATCTGTGAGTTCATCTCACAGACTTAAAACTTAGACTTCAGGAAGCAGGTTGCTAGCACTCTTTTCCTGGAATCTGGAATGTGATATTTGGGAGCCCGTAGGAGCCCATGATGAAAAAGGAAATATCCTCACCTAATAACTAGAGAGATGCTTTCTGAGAGATTGCTTTCTGATGTGTGACTTCATCACACAGAATTCCACACTTCCCTTCTTGGAACAGTTTGCTAACACTGTTGTCGTGGATTCTGCAAAGGTATATTTGGGAGCTCATTGAGGGCTATGGTGAAAAGGATATATCCTCACATAATAACTAAATAGAAGCTTTCTGAGAAACTTCTTTCTGATCTGTGAGTTCATCTCACTGGCTTATAACTTACACTTCAGGAAGCAGTTCGCTAACACTCTTTTCGTGGAATCTGTAAAGTGATATTTGGGAGCCCACAGGGGCCCATGGTGAAAAAGGAAATATCCTCACATAATAACTAGAGAGAAGATTTCTGAGAGATTCCTTTCTGATGTGTGACTTCATCACAAAGAGTTCCACCCTTCCCTTCTTGGAAGAGTTTGCTAACACTGTTGTCGGGGATTCTGCAAAGGTATATTTGGGAGCTCATTGAGGGCTATGGTGAGAAAGGAAATACCCTCACATAATAACTAAAGAGAAGCTTTCTGAGAAACTGCATTGCCATGTGTGAATGAAACTCACAGAGTTACACGTTTCTCTTCAGTGATCAGATTTTTTACACAGTTTTCTTTAAATCTGCAATTAGATACTTCATAGCGCAATGAACTTTACGGTGACAAAGGAAATATCCATAGATGAAAACTAGAAAGAAGCTTTCTTAGAAACTTCTTGGTGATGTGTGAATTCATCTCAGAGAGTTACACTTATGTTTCCTGGAGCAGTCCATTAACACTGTCTTTGAGGAATCTGAGAACGGCTTCTTTGGATCGCATTGAGGCCTACGCTGACAAAGGAAATTTCATCCGTTCAAAACGTGAAAGAAGCTTTCTGAGAAACTTCTTTCTGATCTGTGAGTTCATCTCTCAGACTTATAACTTAGACCGCAGGAAGCAGTTTGCTAACACTCTTTTCGTGGAATCTGTAAAGTGATATTTGGGAGCCCATAGGGGCCCATGGTGAAAAAGGAAATATCCTCACATAATAACTAGAGAGAAGCTTTTTGAGAGATTGCTTTCTGATGTATGACTTCATCTCACAGAGTTACGCTAGTGTGTATTGGAGCCGTTTCTTAGGACTGTTTCCGTGGATTCCGAGAAGTGATATTTCTGATGGCTTTGAAGAATAGAAGGAGAAAAGAAATATCCTCCAAGAAAAAGCGGAATCAAGCTTTCTGAGAAACTCCTTTGTGATATGTGAATTCATTTTACAGTGTTACATCACCCTTTCTCGGGGAGTTTCCTAGCACTCATTTTGAGGAATCTCAGATGTGATGTCTTGGATATCGTTGAATCGCATGGTGAATAAGGAACTATCCTCAGAGAAACCTGCAGAGAAGCCTTCTCAGAAACTTCTTTGTTGTGGATGAATTCAGCCCTCAGATGTCCATCATTGTTTTGACTGAGAAGCTAGCTAGCAGAGTTTCTGCAGAATCTGCATTAGGACACATGGTGACGCTCCGAGACCACAAATAACCTCGTCTTACTAAAGAAAGAAGCTTTCTGAGAAACCGCTTTGTGATGTATGAATTCAAGTCACTAAGTTACAGCTGTATTTCGTGGGGCCGTGGCCTAGCCCTATTTGTGTGGAATCTGAGAACAGATATTCCGGATCCCTTTGAAAACAATGGGGCCAATGGAAATATCTTCCAATGAAAATGAGAAAGAAGCTTTCTGAGAAACTTCTTTGTGCTCTGTGAATTCATCTCACAGAGTTAAAACTTAGGCCTCATGAAGCAGTTTGCTACCTCACTTTTCGTGGAATCTGCAAAGGGATATTTGGGAGTCCATTGGGACCCATTGTGAAAAAGGAAATAGCCTCAGATAATAAGTAGAGAAAAGCTTTCTGAGAGACTGCTTTCTGATGTGTGACTTCAGCACACAGAGTTCCACCCATCCCTTCTTGGAACAGTTTGCTAACACTGTTGTCGTGGATACTGCAAAGTGATATTTGGGAGCTCATTGAGGGCTATGGTGAACAAGGAAATATCTTCAGATAAACACTGGAAAGAAGCCTTCTGGGAAAATGCACTTCGATGTGTGAATGCAACCCACAGAGTTACACGTTTCTCTTCAGTGATCAGTTTGTTAACACAGTTTTCTGGAAATCTGCAATTAGATACTTCATAGCGCAATGAACCTTACATTGACAAAGGAAATATCCACAGATGAAAACTAGAAAGAAGCTTTCTTAGAAACTTCTTGGTGATGTGTGAATTCATCTCACAGTGTTACACTTACGTTTCGTGGGGCAGTCCATTAACACTGTCTTTGAAGAAACTGAGAACGGTTTCTTTGGATCGCATTGAGGCCTACGCTGATAAAGGAAATTTCATCCGTTCAAAACGTGAAAGAAGCTTTTTGAGAAACGTCTTTCTGATCTGTGAGTTCATCTCACAGGCTTATAACTTAGACTTCAGGAAGCAGTTTGCTAACACTCTTTTCGTGGAATCTGTAAAGTGATATTTGGGAGCCCATAGGGGCCCATGGTGAAAAAGGAAATATCCTCACATAATAACTAGAGAGAAGCTTTCTGAGAGATTCCTTTCGGATGTGCAGCTTCATCACACAGAGTTCCACGCTTCCCTTCTTGGAACAGTTTGCTAACACTGTTGTCGTGGATACTGCAAAGTGATATTTGGGAGCTCATTGAGGGCTATGGTGAACAAGGAAATACCTTCAGATAAACACTAGAAAGAAGCCTTCTGGGAAAATGCACTTCGATGTGTGAATGCAACCCACAGAGTTACAAGTTTCTCTTCAGTGATCAGTTGGCTAACTAAGTTTTCTGGAAATCTGCAATGGAATACCACTTAGCGCAATGAAGCTTATGGTGACAAAGGAAATATCCACAGAAGAAAACTAGAAAGAAGCTATTTTAGAAACTTATTGGTGACGTGTGATTTCATCTCACAGAGTTACATTTATGTTTCGTGGAGCAGTCCATTAACACTGTCTTTGAGGAAACTGAGAAGGGCTTCCTTGGATCGCATTGAGGCCTACGCTGATGAAGGGAATTTCATCCGTTCAAAACGTGAAAGAAGCTTTCTGAGAAACGTCTTTCTGATCTGTGACTTCATCTCACAGACTTATAACTTAGACTTCAGGAAGCAGTTTGCTAACACTCTTTTCGTGGAATCTGTAAAGTGATATTTGGGAGCCCATGGGTCCCATGGTGAAAAAGGAAATATCCTCACCTAATAACTAGAGAGAAGCTTTCTGAGAGATTCCTTTCTGATGTGTGGCTTCATCACACAGAGTTCCACCCTTCCCTTCTTGGAATAGTTTGCTAACACTGTTGTCGTGGATTCTGCAAAGGTATATTTGGGAGCTCATTGAGGGCTATGGTGAAAAAGGAAATACCCTCACATAATAACTAAAGAGAAGCTTTCTGAGAAACTGCATTGCCATGTGTGCATGAAACTCACAGAGTTACAAGTTTCTCTTCAGTGATCAGTTTGTTAACACAGTTTTCTGGAAATCTGCAATTAGATACTTCATAGCGCAGTGAACCTCACGGTGACAAAGGAAATATCCACAGATGAAAACTAGAAAGAACCTTTCTTAGAAACTTCTTGGTGATGTGTGAATTCATCTCACAGAGTTACACTTATGTTTCGTGGAGCAGTCCATTAACACTGTCTTTGAGGAATCTGAGAACAGCTTTTTTGGATCGCATTGAGGACTACGCTGATAAAGGAAATTTCATCCGTTCAAAACGTGAAAGAAGCTTTCTGAGAAACTTCTTTCTGATCTGTGAGTTCATCTCACAGACTTATAACTTAGACTTCAGGAAGCAGTTTGCTAACACTCTTTTCGTGGAATCTGTAAAGTGATATTTGGGACCCCGTGGGGGCCCATGGTGAAAAGGAAAATATCCTCACATAATAACTAGAGAGAAGCTTTCTGAGAGATTTCTTTCTGATGTGTGGCTTCATCACACAGAGTTCCTCCCTTCCCTTCTTGGAATAGTTTGCTAACACTCTTGTCGTGGACTCTGCAAAGGTATATTTGGGAGCTCATTGATTGCTATGGTGAAAAAGGACATATCCTCACATAACAACTAAAGAGAAGCTTTCTGACAAACTGCATTGCCATGTGCTAATGCAACCCACAGAGTTACAAGTTTCTCTTCAGTGATCAGTTTGTTAACACAGTTTTCTGGAAATCTGCAATTAGATACTTAAGAGCGCAATGAACCTCACGTTGACAAAGGAAATATCCATAGATGAAAACTAGAAAGAACCTTTCTTAGAAACTTCTTGGTGATGTGTGAATTCATCTCACAGAGTTACACTTATGTTTCGTGGAGCAGTCCATTAACACTGTCTTTGAGGAATCTGAGAATGGCTTTTTTGGATCGCATTGAGGACTACGCTGATAAAGGAAATTTCATCCGTTCAAAACGTGAAAGAAGCTTTCTGAGAAACTTCTTTCTGATCTGTGAGTTCATCTCACAGACTTATAACTTAGACTTCAGGAAGCAGTTTGCTAACACTATTTTCGTGGAATCTGTAAAGTGATATTTGGGAGCCCCTAGTGTCCCACGGTGAAAAAGGAAATATAATCACATAATAACTAGAGAGAAGCTTTCTGAGAGATTCCTTTCTGATGTGCGGCTTCATCACACAGAGTTCCACCCTTCCCTTCTTGGAACAGTTTGCTAACACTGTTGTCGTGGATTCTGCAAAGGTATATTTGGGAGCTCCTTGCGCTCTATGGTGAAAAAGGAAATATCCTCACATAATAACTAAAGAGAAGCTTTCTGAGAAACTGCATTGCCATGTGGGAATGCAACTCACACACTTACACGTTTCTCCTCAGTGATCAGTTTGTTAACACTTTATTCTGGAAATCTGCAATAAGATACTTCATAGCACAATGAAACTTTCGGTGACAAAGGAAATATCCACAGATGAAAACTAGAAAGAAGTTTTCTTAGAAACTTCTTGGTGATGTGTGAATTCATCTCACAGAGTTACACTTATGTTTCGGGGAGCAGTCTACTAACACTGTCTTTGAGGAAGCTGAGAACGGATTCGTTGGATCGCATTGAGGCCTACACTGAAAGGAAATTTCATCCGTTCAAAACGTGAAAGGATATTTCTGAGAAACTTCTTTCTGATTTGTGAGTTCATCTCATAGACTTATTACTTCGACTTCAGGAAGCAGTTTGGTAACACTCTTTTCGTGGAATCTATAAAGTGATATTTGGGAGCCCATAGGGGCCCATGGTGAAAAAGGAAATAACCTCACATAATAACTAGAGAGAAGCTTTCTGAGAGATTCCTTTCTGATGTGTGGCTTCATCACACAGAGATCCACCCTTCCCTTCTTGGAACAGGTTGCTAACACTGTTGTCGTGGATTCTGCAAAGGTATATTTGGGAGCTCATTGCGGGCTATGGTGAAAAAGGAAATATCCTCACATAATAACTAAAGAGAAGCTTTCTGAGAAACTGCATTGCCATGTGCGAATGCAACTCACAGACTTACACGTTTCTCCTCAGTGATCAGTTTGTTAACACAGTTTTCTGGAAATCTGCAATTAGATACTTCATAGCGCAATGAACCTTACGGTGACAAAGGAAATATCCACAGATGAAAACTAGAAAGAAGGTTTCATGGAAACTTCTTGGGGATGTGTGAATTCATCTCACAGAGTTACACTTATGTTTCGTGGAGCAGTCCATTAACACTGTCTTTGAGGAATCTGAGAACGGCTTTTTTGGATCGCATTGAGGACTACGCTGATAAAGGAAATTTCAACCGTTCAAAACGTGAAAGAAGCTTTCTGAGAAACGTCTTTCTGATCTGTGAGTTCATCTCACAGACTTATAAATTAGACTTCAGGAAGCAGTTTGCTAACACTCTTTTCATGGAATCTGTAAAGTGATATTTGGGAGCCCATGGGGGCCCATGGTGAAAAAGGAAATATCCTCACATAATAACTAGAGAGAAGCTTTCTGAGAGATTCCTTTCTGATGTGTGACTTCACCACACAGAGATCCACACTTCCCTTCTTGGAACAGTTTGCTAACACTGTTGTCGTGGATTCTACAAAGGTATAATTGGGAGCTCATTGCGGGCTATGGTGAAAAAGGAAATATCCTCACATAATAACTAAAGAGAAGCTTTCTGAGAAACTGCATTGCCATGTGCGAATGCAACTCACAGACTTACACGTTTCTCCTCAGTGATCAGTTTGTTAACACATTATTCTGGAAATCTGCAATTAGATACTTCATAGCACAATGAAACTTTCGGTGACAAAGGAAATATCCACAGATGAAAACTAGAAAGAAGTTTTCTTAGAAACTTCTTGGTGATGTGTGAATTCATCTCACAGAGTTACACTTATGTTTCGGGGAGCAGTCTATTAACACTGTGTTTGAGGAAGCTGAGAACGGATTCTTTGGATCTCATTGAGGCCTACAATGAAAGGAAATTTCATCCGTTCAAAACGTGAAAGGATCTTTCTGAGAAACTTCTTTCTGATCTGTGAGTTCATCTCATAGACTTATTACTTCGACTTCAGGAAGCAGTTTGGTAACACTCTTTTCGTGGAATCTATAAAGTGATATTTGGGAGCCAATAGGGGTCCATGGTGGAAAAGGAAAAAACCTCACATAACAACTAGAGAGAAGCTTTCTGAGAGATTCCTTTCTGATGTGTGGCTTCATCACACAGAGTTCCACCCTTCCCTTCTTGGAACAGTTTGCTAACACTGTTGTCGTGGATTCTGCAAAGGTATATTTTGGAGCTCATTGAGGGCTATGGTGAAAAAGGACATATCCTCACATAATAACTAAAGAGAAGCTTTCTGACAAACTGCATTGCCATGTGTGAATGCAACTCACAGAGTTACACGTTTCTCCTCAGTGATCAGTTTGTTAACACAGTTTTCTGGAAATCTGCAATTAGATACTTCATAGCGCAATGAACCTTACGGTGACAAAGGAAATATCCACAGATGAAAACTAGAAAGAAGGTCTCCTGGAAACTTCTTAGTGATGTGTGAATTCATCTCACAGAGTTACACTTATGTTTCGTGGAGCAGTCCATTAACACTGTCTTTGAGGAATCTGAGAACGGCTTTATTGGATCGCATTGAGGACTACGCTGATAAAGGAAATTTCATCCGTTCAAAACGTGAAAGAAGCTTTCTGAGAAACTTCTTACTGATCTGTGAGTTCATCTCACAGACTTATAACTTAGACTTCAGGAAGCAGTTTGCTAACACTCTTTTCGTGGAATCTGTAAAGTGATATTTGGGAGCCCCTAGTGTCCCACGGTGAAAAAGGAAATATAATCACATAATAACTAGAGAGAAGCTTTCTGAGAGATTCCTTTCTGATGTGCGGCTTCATCACACAGAGTTCCACCCTTCCCTTCTTGGAACAGTTTGCTAACACTGTTGTCGTGGATTCTGCAAAGGTATATTTGGGAGCTCCTTGCGGGCTATGGTGAAAAAGGAAATATCCTCACATAATAACTAAAGAGAAGCTTTCTGAGAAACTGCATTGCCATGTGTGAATGCAACTCACAGACTTACACGTTTCTCCTCAGTGATCAGTTTGTTAACACATTATTCTGGAAATCTGCAATTAGATACTTCATAGCACAATGAAACTTTCGGTGACAAAGGAAATATCCACAGATGAAAACTAGAAAGAAGTTTTCTTAGAAACTTCTTGGTGATGTGTGAATTCATCTCACAGAGTTACACTTATGTTTCGGGGAGCAGTCTATTAACACTGTCTTTGAGGAAGCTGAGAACGGATTCTTTGGATCGCATTGAGGCCTACTCTGAAAGGAAATTTCATCCGTTCAAAACGTGAAAGGATCTTTCTGAGAAACTTCTTTCTGATCTGTGAGTTCATCTCATAGACTTATTACTTCGACTTCAGGAAGCAGTTTGGTAACACTCTTTTCGTGGAATCTATAAAGTGATATTTGGAGCCCATAGGGGCCCATGGTGAAAAAGGAAATAACCTCACATAATAACTAGAGAGAAGCTTTCTGAGAGATTCCTTTCTGATGTGTGGCTTCATCACCCAGAGTTCCACCCTTCCCTTCTTGGAAGAGTTTGCTAACACTGTTGTCGTGGATTCTGCAAAGGTATATTTTGGAGCTCATTGAGGGCTATGGTGAAAAAGGACATATCCTCACATAATAACTAAAGAGAAGCTTTCTTACAAACTGCATTGCCATGTGTGAATGCAACTCACAGAGTTACACGTTTCTCCTCAGTGATCAGTTTGTTAACACAGTTTTCTGGAAATCTGCAATTAGATACTTCATAGCGCAATGAACCTTACGGTGACAAAGGAAATATCCACAGATGAAAACTAGAAAGAAGGTTTCTTGGAAACTTCTTGGGGATGTGTGAATTCATCTCACAGAGTTACACTTATGTTTCGTGGAGCAGTCCATTAACACTGTCTTTGAGGAATCTGAGAACGGCTTTTTTGGATCGCATTGAGGCCTACGCTGATAAAGGAAATTTCATCCGTTCAAAACGTGAAAGAAGCTTTCTGAGAAACGTCTTTCTGATCTGTGAGTTCATCTCACAGACTTATAAATTAGACTTCAGGAAGCAGTTTGCTAACACTCTTTTCATGGAATCTGTAAAGTGATATTTGGGAGCCCATGGGGGCCCATGGTGAAAAAGGAAATATCCTCACATAATAACTAGAGAGAAGCTTTCTGAGAAATTCCTTTCTGATGTGTGACTTCATCACACAGAGATCCACACTTCCCTTCTTGGAACAGTTTGCTAACACTGTTGTCGTGGATTCTGCAAAGGTATATTTGGGAGCTCATTGCGGGCTATGGTGAAAAAGGAAATATCCTCACATAATAACTAAAGAGAAGCTTTCTGAGAAACTGCATTGCCATGTGCGAATGCAACTCACAGACTTACACGTTTCTCCTCAGTGATCAGTTTGTTAACACATTATTCTGGAAATCTGCAATTAGATACTTCATAGCACAATGAAACTTTCGGTGACAAAGGAAATATCCACAGATGAAAACTAGAAAGAAGTTTTCTTAGAAACTTCTTGGTGATGTGTGAATTCATCTCACAGAGTTACACTTATGTTTCTTGGAGAAGTCCATTATCACTGTCTCAGAGGAATCTGAGAACGGCTTCCTTGGATCGCATTGAGGCCGACGCTGATAAAGGAAATTTCATCCGTTCAAAACGTGAAAGAAGCTTTCTGAGAAACGTCTTTCTGATCTGTGAGTTCATCTTACAGAGTTATAACTTAGACTTCAGGAAGCAGTTTGCTAACACTCTTTTCGTGGAATCTGTAAAGTGATATTTGGGACCCCGTGGGGGCCCATGGTGAAAAGGAAAATATCCTCACATAATAACTAGAGAGAAGCTTTCTGAGAGATTTCTTTCTGATGTGTGGCTTAATCACACAGAGTTCCTCCCTTCCCTTCTTGGAATAGTTTGCTAACACTCTTGTCGTGGACTCTGCAAAGGTATATTTGGGAGCTCATTGATTGCTATGGTGAAAAAGGACATATCCTCACATAATAACTAAAGAGAAGCTTTCTGACAAACTGCATTGCCATGTGCTAATGCAACCCACAGAGTTACAAGTTTCTCTTCAGTGATCAGTTTGTTAACACAGTTTTCTGGAAATCTGCAATTAGATACTTCATAGCGCAGTGAACCTCACGGTGACAAAGGAAATATCCACAGATGAAAACTAGAAAGAACCTTTCTTAGAAACTTCTTGGTGATGTGTGAATTCATCTCACAGAGTTACACTTATGTTTCGTGGAGCAGTCCATTAACACTGTCTTTGAGGAATCTGAGAATGGCTTTTTTGGATCGCATTGAGGACTACGCTGATAAAGGAAATTTCATCCGTTCAAAACGTGAAAGAAGCTTTCTGAGAAACTTCTTTCTGATCTGTGAGTTCATCTCACAGACTTATAACTTAGACTTCAGGAAGCAGTTTGCTAACACTCTTTTCGTGGAATCTGTAAAGTGATATTTGGGAGCCCCTAGTGTCCCACGGTGAAAAAGGAAATATAATCACATAATAACTAGAGAGAAGCTTTCTGAGAGATTCCTTTCTGATGTGCGGCTTCATCACACAGAGTTCCACCCTTCCCTTCTTGGAACAGTTTGCTAACACTGTTGTCGTGGATTCTGCAAAGGTATATTTGGGAGCTCCTTACGGGCTTTGGTGAAAAAGGAAATATCCTCACATAATAACTAAAGAGAAGCTTTCTGAGAAACTGCATTGCCATGTGTGAATGCAACTCACAGACTTACACGTTTCTCCTCAGTGATCAGTTTGTTAACACATTATTCTGGAAATCTGCAATAAGATACTTCATAGCACAATGAAACTTTCGGTGACAAAGGAAATATCCACAGATGAAAACTAGAAAGAAGTTTTCTTAGAAACTTCTTGGTGATGTGTGAATTCATCTCACAGAGTTACACTTATGTTTCGGGGAGCAGTCTACTAACACTGTCTTTGAGGAAGCCTAGAACGGATTCGTTGGATCGCATTGAGGCCTACACTGAAAGGAAATTTCATCCGTTCAAAACGTGAAAGGATATTTCTGAGAAACTTCTTTCTGATTTGTGAGTTCATCTCATAGACTTATTACTTCGACTTCAGGAAGTAGTTTGGTAACACTCTTTTCGTGGAATCTATAAAGTGATATTTGGGAGCCCATAGGGGCCCATGGTGAAAAAGGAAATAACCTCACATAATAACTAGAGAGAAGCTTTCTGAGAGATTCCTTTCTGATGTGTGGCTTCATCACACAGAGATCCACCCTTCCCTTCTTGGAACAGGTTGCTAACACTGTTGTCGTGGATTCTGCAAAGGTATATTTGGGAGCTCATTGCGGGCTATGGTGAAAAAGGAAATATCCTCACATAATAACTAAAGAGAAGCTTTCTGAGAAACTGCATTGCCATGTGTGAATGCAACTCACAGACTTACACGTTTCTCCTCAGTGATCAGTTTGTTAACACATTATTCTGGAAATCTGCAATTAGATACTTCATAGCACAATGAAACTTTCGGTGACAAAGGAAATATCCACAGATGAAAACTAGAAAGAAGTTTTCTTAGAAACTTCTTGGTGATGTGTGAATTCATCTCACAGAGTTACACTTATGTTTCGGGGAGCAGTCTATTAACACTGTGTTTGAGGAAGCTGAGAACGGATTCTTTGGATCTCATTGAGGCCTACAATGAAAGGAAATTTCATCCGTTCAAAACGTGAAAGGATCTTTCTGAGAAACTTCTTTCTGATCTGTGAGTTCATCTCATAGACTTATTACTTCGACTTCAGGAAGCAGTTTGGTAACACTCTTTTCGTGGAATCTATAAAGTGATATTTGGGAGCCAATAGGGGTCCATGGTGGAAAAGGAAAAAACCTCACATAATAACTAGAGAGAAGCTTTCTGAGAGATTCCTTTCTGATGTGTGGCTTCATCACACAGAGTTCCACCCTTCCCTTCTTGGAACAGTTTGCTAACACTGTTGTCGTGGATTCTGCAAAGGTATATTTTGGAGCTCATTGAGGGCTATGGTGAAAAAGGACATATCCTCACATAATAACTAAAGAGAAGCTTTCTGACAAACTGCATTGCCATGTGTGAATGCAACTCACAGAGTTACACGTTTCTCCTCAGTGATCAGTTTGTTAACACAGTTTTCTGGAAATCTGCAATTAGATACTTCATAGCGCAATGAACCTTACGGTGACAAAGGAAATATCCACAGATGAAAACTAGAAAGAAGGTCTCCTGGAAACTTCTTAGTGATGTGTGAATTCATCTCACAGAGTTACACTTATGTTTCGTGGAGCAGTCCATTAACACTGTCTTTGAGGAACCTGAGAAGGGCTTCCTTGGATCGCATGGAGGCCTTCACTGATAAAGGAAATTTCGTCCGTTCAAAAAGTGAAAGAAGCTTTCTGAGAAACTTCTTTCTCCTCTGTGGGTTCACCTCACCGACTTATAACTTAGAGTTCAGGAATGAGTTTGCTAACCCTCTTTTCGTGGTATCTGGAAAGTGATATTTGGGAGCCCATAGGGGCCCATGATGAAAAAGGAAATATCGTCACCTAATAACTAGAGAGAAGCTTTCTGAGAGATTGCTTTCTGATGTGTGACTTCATCACACAGAGTTCCACCCTTCCCTTCTTGGAACACTTTGCTAACACTGTTGTCGTGAATTCTGCAAAGGTATATTTGGGAGCTCATTGAGGACTATGGTGAAAAAGGAAACATCTTCACATAATTACTAGAGAGAACCTTTCTGAGAAACTTCTTTCTGATCTGTGAGTTCATCTCACAGACGTATAACTTAGACTTCAGGAAGCAGTTTGCGAACAGTCTCTTCGTGGATTCTGGAAGAGATATTTGGGATCCCATAGGGGTCCATGGTGGAATAGGAAATATCCTCACATAATAATTACAGAGAAGCTTTCTGAGAGATTGCTTTCTGACCTGTGACTTCATCACACAGAGTTCCACACTTCCCTGCTTGGAACAGTGTGCTAACAGTGTTGTCGTGGATTCTGCAAAGGTATATTTGGGAGCCCTTTGAGAGCTATGGTGAAAAAGGAAATATCCTCACATAATAACTAAAGAGAAGCTTTCTGAGAAACTGCATTGCCATGTGTGAATGCAACACACAGAGTTACACGTTTCTCTTCAGTGATCAGTTTTTTAACAGAGTTTTCTGGAAATCTGCAATTAGATACTTCATAGCGCAATGAACCTTACAGTGACAAAGGAAATATCCACAGATGAAAACTAGAAACAAGCTTTTGTAGAAACTTCTTGGTGATGTGTGAATTCATCTCACAGAATTACACTTATGTTTCGTGGAGCAGTCCATTAACACTGTCTTTGAGGAATCTGAGAACGGCTTCTTTGGATCGCATTGAGGCCTACGCTGATAAAGGAAATTTCATCCGTTCAAAACGTGACAGAAGCTTTCTGAGAAACGTCTTTCTGATCTGTGAGTTCATCTCACAGACTTATAACTTAGACTTCAGGATGCAGTTTGCTAACACTCTTTTCGTGGATCTGTAAAGTGATATTTGGGAGCCCATATGGGTCCATGGTGAAAGAGGAAATATCCTCACATAATAACTAGAGAAAAGCTTTCTGAGAGATTTCTTTCTGATGTGCGGCTTCATCACACAGAGTTCCAACGTTCCCTTCTTGGAACAGTTTGCTAACACTGTTGTCGTGAATTCTGCAAAGGTATATTTGGGAGCTCATTGAGGGCTATGGTGAAAAAGGAAATATCCTCACATTGTAACTAAATAGAAGCTTTCCGAGAAACTTCTTTCTGATCTGTGAGTTCATCTCACAGAATTATAACTTAGACTTCAGGAAGCAGTTCGCTAACACTGTTTTCGTGGAATCTGGAAAGTGATATTTGGGAGCCAATAGGGGCCCATGATGAAAAAGGAAATATCCTCATATAATAACTAGAGAGAAGCTTTCTGAGAGATTGCTTTCTGATGTGTGACTTCATCACACAGAGCTCCACCCTTCCCTTCTTGGAACAGTTTGCTAACGCTGTTGTCGTGGATTTTGCAAAGGTATATTTGGGAGCTCATTGAGGACTATGGTGAAAAAGGAAACATCTTCACATAATAACTAGAGAGAACCTTTCTGAGAAACTTCTTTCTGATCTGTGAGTTCATCTCACAGACGTATAACTTAGACTTCAGGAAGCAGTTTGCGAACAGTCTATTCGTGGATTCTGGTTGTGATATTTGGGATCCCATAGGGGCCCATGGTGAAAATGGAAATATCCTCACATAATAACTACAGAGAAGCTTTCTGAGAGATTGCTTTCTGACCTGTGACTTCATCACACAGAGTTCCACACTTCCCTTCTTGGAACAGTTTACTAACACTGTTGTCGTGGATTCTGCAAGGGTATATTTGGGAGCTCTTTGAGAGCTATTGTGAAAAAGGAAATATCCTCACATAATAACTAAAGAGAAGCTTTCTGAGAAACTGCATTGCCATGTGTGAATGCAACACACAGAGTTACACGTTGCTCTTCAGTGATCAGTTTGTTAACACAGTTTTCTGGAAATCTGCAATTAGATACTTCATAGCGCAATGAACCTTACAGTGACAAAGGAAATATCCACAGATGAAAACTAGAAAGAAGCTTTCTTAGAAACTTCTTGGTGATGTGTGAATTCATCTCACAGAGTTACACTTATGTTTCGTGGAGCAGTCCATTAACACTGTCTTTGAGGAATCTGAGACGGACTTCTTTGGATCGCATTGAGGCCTACGCTGATAAAGGAAATTTTATGCATTCAAAACGTGAAAGAAGCTTTCTGAGAAACTTCTTTCTGATCTGTGAGTTCATTTCACAGACTTATAACTTAGACTTCAGGAAGCACTTTGCTAACACTCTTTTCGTGGAATCTGTAAAGTGATATTTTGGAGCCCATAGGGGCCCATGGTGAAAGAGGAAATATCCTCACATAATAACTAGAGAGAAGCTTTCTGAGAGATTTCTTTCTGATGTGCGGCTTCATCACACAGAGTTCCACCCTTCCCTTCTTGGAACAGTTTGCTAACACTGTTGTCGTGGATTCTGCAAAGGTATATTTGGGAGCTCATTGAGGGCTATGGTGAAAAAGGAAATATCCTCACATAATAACTAAAGAGAAGCTTTCTGAGAAACTGCATTGCCATGTGTGAATGCAACTCACAGAGTTACACGTTTGTCTTCCGTGATCAGTTTGTAACACAGTTTTCTGGAAATCCGCAATGGGATGCCTCTTAGTGCAATGAACCTTACGGGGACAAAGGAAATATCCTCAGATGAAAACTGGAAAGAATCTTTGTTAAAATCTTCTTGGTGATGTGTGAATTCATCTCACAGAATTACACCTCTGTTTCATGCAGCAGTACATTAACACTGTCTTTGAGGACCTGAGAAGGACTTCTGTGGATCGCATTGAAGACTACAATCAGAAAGGAAATATCATCAGCTCAGAACGTGAAAGAAGCTTTCTGAGAAACTTCTTTGTGATCTGTGAATTCCTCTCACAGAGTTACAATTTAGTTCTCAGGAAGCAGTTTGCTAACACTCTTTTCGTGGAATCTGCCAAATGAGATTTGGACCCCTTAGGGGCCCATGGTGAAAAAGGGAATATACTCAGATAATAACTACAGAGAAGCTTTCTGAGATAATTCTTTCTGATATGTGACTTCATCACACAGAGTTCCACCCTTGCCTTCTTGGAAGAGTTTGCTAACTCTGTTATCTTGTGTTCTGCATTGTGATATTAGGGAGCTCAGTGAGGGCTATGGTAAAAAAGGAAATATTCTCAGATCAAAACTGGAAAGAAGCCTTCTGAGAAACTGCATTTCGAAATGTGAATGCAACTCACAGAGTTACACGTTATTCTTCAGTGTTCAGATTGTTAACACAGTTTTCTGGAAATGTGCAATGGGATATTTCTGAACGCAATGAAGCTTATGGTGACAAAGGAAATATCCTCAGACGAAAACTGGAAAGAAGCATTGTTAAAAACTTCTTGGTATTGTGTGAACTCATCTCACAGAATTACACCTCTGTATCATGCAGCAGTCCATTAACACTGTCTTTGAGGACCTGAGAACGACTTCTTTGGATCGCATTGAGGCCTCCACTGATAACGGAAATAACATCAGTTCAAAACGTGAAAGAAGCTTTCTGAGAAACTTCTTTGTGTTCTGTGAATTCCCCTCACAGAGTCACAGCCTAGTTCTCAGGAAGCAGTTTGCTAACACTCTTTTCGTGGAATCCGCCAAGTGAGATTTGGGAGCCCTTAGGAGACAATGTTGAAAAAGGAAATATCCTCAGATAATAACTAGAGAGAAGCTTTCTGAGAGATTGCTGTCTGATGTGTGACTTCATCACACAGAGTTCCACCTTTCCCTTCTTGGAAGAGTTTGCTAACTCTGTTATCTTGTGTTCTGCAAAGTGATATTTGGGAGCTCACTGAGGGCTACGTTGAAAAAGGAAATATCCTGAGATGATAACTGGAAAGAAGCCTTCTGAGAAACTGCATTTCAATGTGTGAATGCAACTCACAGTGTTACACGTTTCTGTTCAGTATTCAGTTTGCTAACACAGTTTTCTGGAAATCTGCAATGGGATACTTCTGAACGCAATGAAGCTTACGTTGACACAGGATATATCCTCAGATGAAAACTAGAAAGAAGCTTTCTTAGGAACTTCTTGGTGACGTGTGAATTCATCTCACAAAGTTACACTTATTTTTCGTGCAGCAGTCCGTTAACACTGTCTTTGAGGAACCTGAGAAGGACTTCTTTGGATCGCATTGAGGCCTACGCTGATAAAGGAAATATCATCAGTTCAAAACGTGAAAGAAACTTTCTGAGAAACTTCTTTGTGATCTGTGAATTCCTCTCACAGAGTTACAGGTTAGTTCTCAGAAGCAGTTTGCTAACGCTCTTTTCGGGGAATCAGCCAAGTGAGATTTGGGAGCCCATAGGGGCCCATGGTGAAAAAGGAAATATGCTGAGATAATAACTAGAGAGAAGCTTGCTGAGAGATTGCTTTCTGATGTGTGACGTCATCACACAGAGTTCCACCCTTCCCTTCTTGGAACAGATTGCTAACTCTGTTACCTTGTGTTCTGCAAGTGATATTTGGGATCTTACTGAGGTCTATGGTGAAAAAGGAAATATCCTCAGATCAAAACTGGAAAGAAGGCTTCTGAGAAACTGCATTTCAATGTGTGAATGCAACTCACAGAGTTACATGTTTCTCTTCAGTGTTCAGTTTGCTAACACAGTTTTCTGGAAATCTGCAATGGGATACTTCTGAAAGCAATGAATCTTACAGTAACAAAGGAAATATCCTCAGATGAAAGCTAGAAAGAAGCTTTCTTAGAAACTTCTTGGTGCTGTGTGAATTCATCTCACAGAATTACACGTCTGTTTCATGCAGCAGTCCATTAACACTGTCTTTGAGGAACCTGAGAAGGACTTCTTTGGATCGCATTGAGGCCTACGCTGATAAAGGAAATATCATCAGTTCAAAACGTGAAAGAAGCTTTCTGAGAAACTTCTTTGTGTTCTGTGAATTCCTCTCACAGAGTTACAGCTTAGTTCTCAGGAAGCAGTTTGCTAACACTCTTTTCGTGGAATCTGGCATGTGATATTTGGGGCCCTTAGGGGACAATGTTGAAAAAGGAAATATCCTCACATAATAACTTGAGAGAAGCTTTCTGAGAGATTGCTTTCTGATGTGTGACTTCATCACACAGAGTTCCACCCTTCCCTTCTTGGAACAGTTTGCTAACTCTGTTATCTTGAGTTCTGCAAAGTGATAATTGGGAACTCACTGAGAGACATGGTGAAAAAGGAAATATCCTCAGATCAAACTGGAAAGAAGCCTTCTGGGAAACTGCATTTCGATGTGTGAATGCAACTCACAGAGTTACAAGTTTGTCTTCAGTGTTCAGATTCCTAACACAGTTTTCTGGAAATCTGCAATGGGATACCTCTTAGCGCAATGAAGCTTACGGTGACAAAGAAAATATCCACAGATGAAAACTAGAAAGAAGCTTTCTTAGAAACTTCTTGGTGATGTGTGAATTCATCTCACAGAGTTACAATTAGGTTTCGTGGAGCAGTCCATTAACACTGTCTTTGAGGAATCTGAGACTGGCTTCTTTGGATCGCATTGAGGCCTACGCTGATAAGGGAAATTTCTTCCGTTCAAAACGTGAAAGAAGCTTTCTGAGAAACGTCTTTCTGATCTGTGAGTTCATCTCAGAGACTTATAACTTAGACTTCAGGAAGCAGTTTGCTAACACTCTTTTCGTGGATTCTGGAAAGTGATATTTGGGAGCCCATAGGGGCCCATGATGAAAAAGGAAATATCCTCACATAATAACTAGAGAGAAGCTGTCTGAGAGGTTGCTTTCTGATGTGTGACTTCATCACGCAGAGTTCCACCTTTCCCTTCTTGGAACAGTTTGCTAACACTTTTATCGTGGATTATGCAAAGGTATATTTGGGAGCTCATTGAGGGCTATGGTGAAAAAGGAAATATCCACACAAGATAACTAAACAGAAGCTTGCTGATAAACTGCATTACCATATGTGAATGCAACTCACAGGGTTACACGTTTCTCTTCAGTGATCAGTTTTGTTAACACAGTTTTCTGGAGATCTGCATTTAGATACTTCATAGCACAATGAACCTTATAGTGACAAAGGAAATATCCACACAGGAAAAACTAGAAAGAAGCTTTCATAGAAACTTCCTCATGATGTGTGAATTCATGTCACAGAGTTACACTTATATTTCGTAGAGCAGTCCATTAACACTGTCTTTGAGGAACCTGAGAAGGGCTTCCTTGGATCGCATTTAGGCCTACGCTGTTAAAGTAAATTTCATCGTTCAAAACATGAAAGAAGCTTTCCGAGAAACTTCTTTCTGATCTGTGAGTTCATCTCACAGACGTATAACTTAGACTTCAGGAACCAGTTTGCGAACACTCTTTTTGTG